>NW_023045887.1:0-52494 GCF_011762505.2 Arvicanthis niloticus
AAGAGTTAAGAGTTGTTTGTCATGGAAAAATCTCTGTGACAAGGTGCTTTTATTTTGGAATTATGGCTAGAAAAATCGAGGAAATTTTGTTTGGTTTAAATATATAAGATGTGTTGTCACTTCATTTTTGTTTGTAATTGGTTTTAAGGTATAATATGTTCTACATGTCTTGGTTATAAATCATTGGCCTAAAGTTATTGGGTTTGATTAAAAATTTACAACTTGGGTAACAAAAGGTTTGCTTAAAAACTGGTAACACAGGGTTAGTCATTCAAAAACCAAATGTATAAAAGATTTAAAAGTAATGTCTATTTAATGAGATATTAAGGCTGCACTATCATGCATTCATATATAAGAACTGGCAGCCAAACTTTGTAACATAAAAGTAATCCACTTGGTGTTGATTTTTAGGGAAAATAGATTGCTTACATCATTAAAATTGGTTTTGTTTCCAAAAATTATGGTTATATGCTAATATTGCAAAGGAAACTTAAAAATGTGGTTAACTGCCAACATTCCTTTGGCTGCAGCTGACAGGCAGTTCAATCGTGAGCTTGAGATTTTTTGACTCACTTATGTTTATAGAAGAAAGGCTAGAGCAGGTAGAGTTAAATAAAGGAGTTAAAAACAAAACTGTGGCACAATATGGGTCTACTGACTCCTTCACACAAGCTTTATTGGATACTGTGGTAGAAGCAAATTTAATGCCCAAATATTGGAAAAACTATATGTAAGGCTACTTTGTCAGTAGGAGATTATTTGCTTTGGAACTCAAAATGTCGTGATACAGTAAGAAAACCACCATGATGAATGCCCAGGCAGGCAATGCAGATTGGGATCTTAACATGCTTCTAAGAGAAGGTTAATATGAAGGTAATGCTAATCAGGTTAAACTGCCTGCAAGAGTGTATACATAGATTGCAATGGCTGCCTGCTGTGCTTGAAATCAATTACCTACTAAAGGGGATCTTAGTGGAAATTTATTCAGTATTAAACAGGGTTCTGAGGAACCATTCCAGAAATTCGTAGACAGGCTGCTGAAAGCAGCTGGTAGAATTTTTGGAGATCCTCAAACAGGAATTCCTTTTGTTACTCATTTGGCTTATGAGAATGCTAATGCAGCCTGTTGCACAAAGCAAAGGCAGACTTACATGGATACATTCGTCTTTGCGCTAAAATTGGGCCCTCTTACCATCAGGGTCTGTCTGCCTTACAAGGGACCACTGTACAAGCAATGCTTGCAAGAACCGTAAAGATAAAAGATGTTTTAAATGTGGAGATTCAAGTCATTTTTAAAATGACTGTCCCAAAAACAGAGGCACAAACAAATAATCCAGTCACATGACACATTCGTCCTTGGTGCAGGAAAGATAATCTCTGGGCCAGGCCTCAGGATATAGGCCATGATTAAAAACATTTACATTTGAATTAAGTTGATATACAATGGGTGCAGCAAAAGCTTGTGTGACAAATACTCTTTTTGCCTCTGTCATCCTGACCAGCCCCTTGAAGGGTTTTTTCTGGAATTTGTTTATTGCCTAGTTTGTTCCTTGGAAGGGTCAACCTCAGGCCCAAAGACATTCCAACAGTCTTCAGGGCCAAAAGTTGTAATGATTATGCTGGAGAAATTTAAATAATGGCTGCTTCCCCCATGTCATTGTAACTACCTGCTGGAAAAAGAATTGTTCAACTTGTTTTTGTTTCTTTGCATCCACTCCCTTCCAAGTTTGTTAATAATGAGAGAAGACAGGATTGCTTTGGTTCTTCTAATATATATGGATTCAGTCTATTACTAGCAAGAGACCTAATCTTAAGTTATGTAACAATTATTAGAAGATCGCCTTCAGCTTGGCATTCATCTGATACTCTCACTCAGCTAAAAAAGATTGGTTATTGAAAAATAATGATATTTGGCCTATTATATGGCAAACATTTTAAGCAAATTTGATGATCACCATCCAAAGATAAGTTGTTACGGTTTTTCTCTATGCATGCTTTTATATTTCCTGAAATTTACTACGCATGCAGTTCATAGAAAAGATGTTTGCTGTATTTACTGTATTTACAGATGCCTCATATATTGAGAAGGCAGTATATGTAATTAGATCATATGTTTATTTTCTTGAGTTTCCCTACTTGAGCACAAATAATTAAATTATGTGTTGTAGCCACTGTTTAAAATACTAGAAAACAAGCTTTCAATTTATATACTTATAGCCAGTATATGGTTCATGATTTATAATTGCTTAAAATTGTTCCTTTTTTAGATATTGCTAATTCTCAAATTTTATAGTTATTTATAAAAATACAGCTTAATTTTTTAAAAAACATGTACTGTTCCTTAACTTTATAAAACATTTAAAAGCTCATTGGATTGCCTGAACCCCAGGACAATGCCAGAGCAGATTTGTATACTAGGTAGATTATAGGCCTCACAAATAATTAGCCATACTATCTTATTCTTACAGCATCAAAATAGTAATAGCTTGATATAATAATTGACATTTCTAAAAAGTGTGCAAGTTAAATTGCAAAAACTTGTTTTCAGTATTCTCAATTTTTTCATAATGATGTTAAACCTTGAGGACTTACATGTAATCAATCTTGGAAAATAGATGTTACTCATTTTTTATTAAAAAATTAAAATATGTACATGTGAGTTGACACTTTTTAGGCTTTCTAGTCGTAACTACTTTAACAAGAAGAAGCAACTAAAAATATCAGTTATTGCCTATATTATTTTCCTGTGCTTGGTGTTCCATACCAGACTAAGATAGGTAATGGAACTGGCTATTGCAGTTATTTGACTACAGTCAAACATTTGAGATGTTTTTTGACAACTTTACTACCAGGATTCCTTATTATCCTCAAGGACAAAAAATTGTGTAAGAGAGATTATGAAACTTTAATATCTCTCTGAGTGTGAGAAAAACAGCTATTGGTGCTTCTTCCATGATTTTACAAAAACTCTAAAAGGTTGGCTTTTTAAACTAAAGGGGGGGGGGAGATTATACCCTCTAAGGTCACCAAAAGCAAGATGTGCTTTTGTGTTATTTGTTTAAATTTTCTGCAAACTGATGTTAAAGGTCAGTCTGCAGCAAATCGACATTGGCATCCAGTCACTTCCAGGGTCTAATGGAGAGACCCCCTAACTAATTCTTGGAATGGTCCTGACCCTGTCTTAATTTGGGGTCGTGGCTCGGTCTGTATTTTTTCAGAAAAAGAAAATGGAGCCCAATGGCTGCCTGAAAGATTGGTCTGTCAAGTGGACACAGATCTTGAGCCTAATAATTATGATTCTGATAATGAAGAATCTGATAACAAATCTAGTCAGATACATTATCATATGTTAGCCGTGGAGGAACACGAGACTCTAGATAAGGTTGTTACTCTATCCAGGGTATTCCCAAGTCGCATCTCCACCCAACCTAAAAGAGGGCACTTCCGCCCCTAGACCAAGAAGAGAGGGGCCACCCAGAACCCCCTCTATCTGGCGATCTGAATTCTTGCATAGGCTTCGAGGCAAAGCACTGCAAGGGAATATAAATAAAAGTTAAAAATATGTTTCTGGGTTCCCTGAGGGACAAGCCTGACTGCATAGGGGTTGATGTCAAAGTATCCCCTCTCCTGGAAAAAGACATCGGGACAGGTATGGCCCTCATGCCTTACTGGACAACGACAGAGGACTGGAGCCATTACAAGGTCCCCTTTAATTACTGGGGGTCAGGCCTCTATCCCCTCCTTGAAAAGATTAGAATCACCACGGTCCTTCCATACTTGGAGAAGAGATGAGATGTCACGGACAGCCCTGACTGTACACTGGGGGCCTAAAATCAACAATAAGCCTGATTTATTTGCCTGCTCAAAGTCGGGTCTCCATGGAAAAACACTGAAACAGAGGGCTATAAACTATTGTAAACAGACAGCTTTTGTTGAAATCTACCAGCTTGAGTAGTCATAGACCTTGTATCTGATCCTTGTCAACCAGCAGTTGGATTAGATACTAAAACATTTCCACTTTCAACCTTATTCCCTATATGGCTTGGATAATCATGTTGCTGTTAACTTTTGAACCTTGTGTCTCAAGCAGATAGGTTGCCTTCACACAAAGATCTCTCCCAACAAGCCCGGCTACTTGGTACCCCAGATGGGATGAAATCGTGTACCCCACACAGCTGCTTCTACTGGACCTGTTCCTCCTGACCTATCTTCAGATGGGTTCCATAAACCCTGGACAGCAAGGACACAGCCAACTCTACTAAGACTGGACAAACATCCCCCATACCCATTCTTCTAGGTTCCCCCTAGAGACACTTCGCCCCCAATGTCAGCAGGAAGTAGCCAGATATCACGACGACCATATTCCTGCCTCACCTCTCTCTAACTTTTCTTTTTAAGTTAACCAAAACGGGGGAACTGTACCCTTCCCCCCACCATGAGCAGGCCTGAGAGACCCTGTTAACCACAACAAGACCAAGTGATAGGATCTAAGTGGAGTTACCCACCTTGCTGCCCAGAACACAGAAGCAGAACTGCCCCTGGGCTTGCCTGAAGACATCTCTGGCCGTGACCTGGAGTGGACTATGGATTATCCCACCATCTGAAACCAGGAGGGTTGTGGGTTGGGTCTTCCCCTTTAAATTGAGAGCTGAACATTAAAGCTATGAGCCTTGATCAGAGAACTTTGTCTTGGCTTCATCTCTTCTTGCCCTCCATCCCCTTTCATTCCCAGGCCCCCTTTCAGGTGAATCCAGTTGACTTGTGGCCACAGGCGGCTACAGCTATGCTTTTCTATCTCATCTGTCTGTCTATCTGTCTGTCTGTCTGTCTGTCTATCTGTCTGTCTGTCTGTCTGTCTGTCTATCTGTCTGTCTGTCTATCTATCTATATTTCCATCTAAATATCCTGTTCTCTTCAGAAAACAGTAACCAATGCAATCCTCAGGGTCCAGATGTGCAGACAAACCCCACACTAAGCACAGGGAGATAAGTAGTCAGCCTAGGTAAAGTATTTCTGCCTCCTGTTTGAGACACATCTGTTAACTCTTGTGGGGTGGTGGGCTGTGAAAAGCAGCTGGGTGCTTGGTCAAGCACAAGCTTAGAACCTCAGAACCTTATTGGATGGCAGGAGTTCAGCTCTGCTCCCAGGCACTGGTTCTTTTCATTTAGCTTCAGCCCTCCGACAACCACCCCCACATAGAGGTCTATGGCCTCGGGCCCTAAGGAGATTTACATACTAACGAGGTACCTCAAAGCCAGAGGGTGGAGCCAACTAAGCATTCCTACCCAGCCCATGCTCCCTCTCTCCCTCCCTATTTAACTTGGGTGTGCTCTGGGTTTTGGGGGGTTGCATCCAGATCCATCCACCATCTGCCATGACATTAAAGCCAGTAAAAGCCCATGGACTTTCTCCTGTCATTGGGGCCACGCCATAAGAAACTGTGGAGCCACAGCAGCCATGCCTAACTTCCAGCATGGAGGATCCCTCTCTGCGTTTTCCAAGCAACTACCCACAAACTCTAATTCCCTTTTGTAAATCACACTTAGGATCTGCTGACACTCATGTTTGTTTGTTTGTGTGGTGCAAGGAATGGAGCCAAGGCCTCCTGACATGCTATGCAAGTACATCACTCCTGAACTACTGCCAAAGTCCCCCATGTATACGTGTTGACCAAGGAACTGAATTTCGCAAGTGCCTCTCATCTTGTGTGAGATACAGTTCACATCCTACGCTTTTGCTCTCAGGTGGTGTGAGGACATGTTTTAACACTTCCCTCTTACAGAGAATGTGCTGTCAACTCAGATAGTTGGATTTGTGTGACTCAGACTGACAGCACAGCTCTGCTAAGCCTGGGGAGTGAGGCAGAGCCAGGTTCTTCCAACTAGAAAGCTAATGCAACTTTGAGAACAATCTTTAGAGAAAAGAATTTAAATCCTCACTTTTGTGAATGTTCTGTGACATATAAATTATCAGTGATAAATATGAACACTGCCACCAGGACATGAGCAGAGTATAACACAAGGAGACCCAAAGCTTAAGTTTCTTAGTCATAGGGAGAAGCCGGTTCTGGCTCTGGGACTTTTTGGTAGAAAAAGTTTCTGTTGAGTTGGTTCATGCCCCACTGGGAAGAGAAGGCTTGGGGTGTGGGGCCAGAGGCCTGGATCGTGTTTCAGAATGATAGGCCCCTTTATAAGATTCACTCCTAGCCAATGTAGACTGCTAGAGCCCTGGCTCCCCCTCTGATGGTCTCCAGAGACCATGGTCCAGGCTCTGCTTATCACTGCTTCATTTTGGATGCCTATGGCATTTTAAAATAGCTGCACTGTCTGCTGTCTGCAAACCTTTGTGCTTCTAGAAGCTTTCCCTGATTGGAGGAGAGCATTCCTGGCTGTATGGGAAGGTAAACACAGTGGTTTCATGTGTCTGCTTCTCCCAGCTTTCCTTTCTCCACCTCCTTCCATACTGCCATGTCTGTAAACTTCCAGATGTTTGGTGTCTGCATCTCATTTGAAGACATCCATGAAGATCATTTATATCCATCTCCACTTCATGGGACTCTTCCCCCAGCCCATTCTCCTCAGGTGAGATCCAAGCATTTCTTTGCTTTCTCCCAGAAGCAGTCACAAAAGATACAATACATGCAATAGATTTTCTGAAGGAGCTGGAACAAGTTGTTTTGAGTCACAGCAAAAACAAGGCAGTACAAATTATTGGCTTGCTTTTTTTATTTTGCTGGACTAGTGAACCCAGGTTCTCGGGAACACTAAGCCGACACTCTACCTGTGGAATATACACACACACTTTAAACTTGCTTAAACATATTATTGATATCATGTTATTTTTAGTGTATGTTTGCCACAAAATTGTCAAAGTCAAGTCTTTCCTTTGACACTGTGTTTCCCAGGGATAGGCCTCGTGTCCTCAGGCTTGTGGCTGGTGCCTCTACACACTGAGCAAGTCACCATCCCTAAAATTACATTGTAATCACCTTATTACAACCATCTTCAAGAATTCCACTCAGGAATCTTTGCTCTCTTGACTTCAACCCTTGGTAAACTGCCTCCCTTCTTCCTCCCTACTTTCCCAGAAGTCAGAAGTAGACGTACTCAGTTTAAGTTCCTTTCTTTTTCCCTTCCTTTATTTTTACTAAGAAATTTTACCAAAAGCTATTACAGAAAAGCACCATTTTGTTCTTTCCAGATGAATGACCAGAAACCCTACAGATAAGAAAAGAGGTGAGGGACTGACCTGGATGGAACCGTGATAACTAAGAAGTTTTCCTCAGAGCTACAGGTATATTTGGGGATAAGCAAGCTGGATCCAGGGTGGAAAAGCTATGCTGTGGGCTCCAGGCTGTGCATGCACACTCAAGACAGTTTCTGTGCCTACACACCTCCATTCTGTGGCACAGGTTCTGCAGTGAGCTTTTCTAGTTCTTCACCACTGGATCCCATAGAGCACCGCTGGTACCTCATCTCAAGAGGCTTTGTCCAGGAAGAATAGTGACAGTGCCAGAGACTGCAGAGGCCATAGATGGTAAAGAACAAGGCCAGCCCTAAGGCCAGGTGCCAGCAGAAGAAGATGGTTAGAAATGCCAGGTCCACAGGGCTGTCTGCCCTCCAGGGCTGTCCAGTGAAAGGTATATACATCTCACAGATCTGCATCATCCAAGTGCTTAACACCAGTGCCATCCAGCTCTTGAGGACCCAGAGTGGGGCATTGTCAGGGATCCAGATCTCCACAGTGAGCACCAGAGCAAGCAAGAAGGCAGGCAAGACTAACAGAAGATGCACTCGGATTTCCAAGGCGCTTTTGTTCTCAATATGGGTTATCATCAGCAGTACCATCACATAGAAAGCCAGGGCTTCAGCTGCACGCTCCAGCTTCACACTCCAACGTGTCAGATGTGCCTGGCTCACAATGTCCACTATGCCACTGAGCAAAAAGAACCCAAACATGGTTACATGCTCCCAGTTGTCCTTGAAAATAAACACTCGCCGAGGGTCCTCCCAGTCTATCATCTTCAGACGGTTGACTCCTGGGGGGTAGAAGTATTCATCAATGATACAAATAGAGAGGACAACACCTTTGTCAGTGCTTCATAGGATACCTTCCAAAACAGCCTGTGTCCTAGCAGCTTCTTCGGGAGCAAGGGGTGCTTGAGCACCTTCTGTTTCCGGAGCAGGGCCAAAGATGTTAGCAAGGAATAGTAGACAGCTAACATGAGGAAGCCTACTCCTGGCAGCAGGTGTCCTTCAAGGTTCCCATGGCTCTTCTGAGTGAAGACTCAGAGAAGAGCAGAGCCAGCAGATGATAGACCTTCACTGGCTCTCCTCAGAAATCTCACAAGAGAGTCTTTGGGCCTGCAGCAACAACCTGGTGCTGACAGCCACTTGTAAGAAAGATGATCTGTGACACTCTCAGCGTGGGGCATCTAAGTAATGTGGTTGTTAGTCATCTCAGGGTGTTCCTGTATGAGGCTTACTGGGGCAGAGATTTCAGCTTCTATACCACGTGGCATGGCAGAGAATACAGATTGGGTTTGCCCTTCCTTTCATTAAGCACCGTGCCCCAGCCCATCAGGGACAGGGAAGGGAGAGGAGAACAAAACTGCTTTGGCAGAGGAACTATGAGCTGACTACCACTGACTGCTGGTGCCAGACATTGGATATTTCTTTCATTTAAATATTAATAACTAATGTAAATCTAATTAAAATTTAAATAAAATTAAATTTCATTATATATTAATTATTCTCTCATTTAAATCCCTCAACAGGGGAAATGTAGAAATGACTCTGTCAAAAGCTTTTCAAATCCTACAGAGGACCTAAGTTTGGTCCCTAGAATCCACCTGGGGCAGTTCACTACTTCCTGTAACTTCAGCTCCAGGGGATCTGTTGTAGTAAATATTTCATCTCACTCAGTCATTTCTACCCCACCTTTGACCATTCAGTCCCAGATAAAAGACACAAAATATTATATATGACTATTTTGTCTACTTCCCTTCCAATAGCCCTGAGAAATGACATGGTAAGTTCTGCCTGGGATGCTCTGACTCTGACTGGCCAACCTTCATGAACCATTCTTACAATCCCTTACCCCGTGGTGTCTTCTCTCTCCACATTCTTTCTCCCCCTCTCATGTGGTCCTCCCTAGACCCCGAAGCCCAAGAACCAACATCTCACCTTTCTCTCTTCTGCCTAGATGTAGGTTGTCTACATTTTTATTTGATCATTAGTTTTAAATTAAGAAGCAAGTTCACATAGCATACATGATGATCTCCTTGTCCTGGGAGCAATCAGACTTTGTACTTAACATTACAATACATAGCTAAAGACCAAACCTCAACAATTTCCCCTTTTTGTCTAAATAGAAAAGGTCTTTCTTTTATAATAACAAACAACATACAGTAAGATCAATTATAAAATAATTATGGCTTCCAGTCTAGACCCAAACATGTAGCAGAACCCTGGTGGAGGTTCTGTCCCCAATCTCACAGAACCCAGAGGAAGCAGGCCTCCCAGGAGCTCAACCCAGGCAGTACCTTAAGTAAGGAGTCAGCAACACTACCCCAAACAGGGATAACTGGGACCCACTAGGACTCAGGAACTTACTCCTGGCCAGAAGCACTGGTTCCTTCTGGTCTGAGCCTGATCACTGAGCATATCCCTGGCAGCAGCTCTGCCCCCAATCTCACAGAACCCAGAGGAAGTGGGCCTCCCAGGAGCTCTAACCCAGGCAGTATCTTAGGTAATGAGTCAGCAACACCCGCCCCAAACAGGGAGTGACTGGGACCCAGAAATTCACTCCTGGCCTGGAGCACTGTTTTTTTTCCAGTCTGTGGCTGGGTACTGAGCAGATCCTGGACCCCAGCTCTAACCCCAGTAGTAACACCCACACCACACAGTTATGAAACCACCAAGGTAATAGGTAAGACAGGCTCCAGTCAGAGACAGTGAGGGCAGGTAGCACTAAGAAGATCCAGATGGCAAAAGGCAAGAGCAAAAACATCAGCAAACCAGGGTACTTGGCATCATTAGAACCTAGTTCTCCACACTAGAAAGTCCTGAAGTCCCTGTGGGAAGCCAACAGAAGGCAGCTATCATCCTTGCAGCCATCTTGAGCCATATACCCTGACAACCCACTTGATTACAATAGCCTACAAAGCTGAGCACACTCTGATAACATCTGTTTTAGATACCCAGGATTTTTCTTGGGTGTGTGAGACTTAAAAGTGTGGACTCAGAAATAAGATTTAGAGACAAGACCTAAGGGTATGACTTAAAGGCGTGACTTAAAGGCGTGGCTTAGAAGAGAGACATATAAAAGGTGAGAGGCAGACAGAAGAAATTTATTAGGTATTAGGCAATTGACACTTGGAGGAAGAACTTGGAATTAGAGAATAGGCACTTGAGACACTTGGAGGCACTAGGGACTAGGAACTAGGAACTAGGAACTAGGAACTCAAGACTTGGGACTTGGAGAGAAAAGAGAGACTGAAGAATAAATGGGATTGAATCACACTCTGTTGGTCTCCATTCCTCACATCCACCCTCACTCTCTCTTGCTGAACCCAACCCGTGGACCAGAGCAGCTTGGGGCAGTGTGGGCTCTAACAATTTAGCCCCCAAGGCTTTTGGCAGTGCAGGTTCAAACACTGACAGAGCGGCCCATGACATTTTGGCTCCCAAACGTGAGGTAGCTCAGGCCACAACACTTGGGCCCCCAAGTATGGGGCAGAGCGGGCCGCAACAAGTCCCCATATCACCAGGAAAGCAAGATTCAGATTTAAAATCACTTCTAATGATGATCATAGAGGACTTTAAGAAGAACATAAATAACACCCTCAAAGACTTTGAGGAGAACACAGGTAAACAGGTAGAAGCCCTTAAAAAGGAAACATAAAAATCCCTTAAAGAATTACAAGAGAATACAACTAAACAGGTGAAGAAATTGAAAAAACCATCCAGGACATAAAAATGGAAGTAGAAACAATAAAGAAATCTTAAAGGGAGACTACTCTGGAAATAGAAAACCAAGAAAAAGATCAGGAGTCATAGATGCAAACATCACCAGCAGAATACAAGAGATAGAAGAGAGAATCTCAGGTGCAGAAGATACCATAGAAAATATTGACACAACTCTCAAAGAAAACGCAAAATGCAAAAAGTTCTTAACACAAAAAATCCAGGAAATCCAGGACACAATGAAAAAACCAAACGTTAGGATAATAGGTATAGACAAGAGTGAAGATTCCCAACTTCAAGAGCCAATAAATATCTTCAACAAAATTATACAAAAAAATTTCCCTAACTAAAGAACGAAATGCCCATAAACATACAAGAAGCCCACAGACTTCCAAATAGACTAGACCAGAAAAGAAATACCCCCATCACATAATAATCAAAACACAAATGCACAAAACAAAGAAAGAATATTAAATGCAGTAAGGAAGAAAGGCCAAGTAATATATAAAGGCAGACCTATCAGAATTACACCAGACTTCTCATCAGATACTATAAAAGCTAGAAGATGCTAGACAGATGATATACAGACCCTAAGAGAACACAAATGCCAGCCCAGGCTACTATACCCAGCAAAACTCTCAATTACCATAGATGGAGAAATCAAGATATTCCATAACAAAACCAAATTTACACAATATCTTTCCACAAAACCCAGCATTACAAAGGATAAGAGCAAGAAAGCTCCAATACAAGGAGGGAAATTATACCCTAGAAAGAGCAGGAAATTAACCCTCTTCCAACAAATCCAAAAAAAGATAGCCGCACAAAGATAACTTCACCTCTAATAACAAAAATAACAGGAGACAACAATCACTGTTCCTTAATATTTCTTAACATCAATGGACTCAGTTCCCCAATTAAAAGACATAGGCTAATGGACTGGATACATAAACATGACCCAGCATTTTGCTGCATACAGGAAACCCACCTCAGTGCAAAGACAGACTCTACCTTAGAGTAAAAGGCTGGAAAACAATTTCAAGCAAATGGTCCTAAGAAACAAGCTGGAGTAGCCATTCTAAAATCTCCAGCCTGAGAACACAAAGGTGGGGTGGGGGGGGGAGGAAACTCATGGCTCCACCTGTATAGGTAGTCGAGGGTGGCCTTGCCAGGCATCAGTGGAAGTGGACAGCCTTGGTACCTGAAAGTTGGATTCCCTAGTGTTGGGGAATTGTAAGAGCAGGGAGGTGGGAATGAGAGGATGGTGGGAGCATACCTTCATAGTAATTGGAAGGGGAGAATGGGGTAAGAGGTTAGGCATCAGTGGAAGTGAAGGGCCTAGGTGCCTGAAAGTTTGGATTCCTGATGTTGGAAATTTGAGAGCAGGGAGGCTACAAGGGAGGAGGTGGGAGCACACCCTCATAGAAACTTCCAGAATTATATGGATTAGACATGACAGAGGCAGGCCGCCAGATGACTAGATTCCAGAATTCAAACAAACAATTATCTTGATACTAAAATTTGTTTGAGAATTGTATATTGCAGAATACATAGCCTTGGTGTATCTATTCATCAGGCAAGCTGAGCAGACCTGCTCGAACCTCTGATGTCCTGGGATGCAGTGAAAATACAGTGTCAGAGGCTTATCAATTTACTCTTCCCCCAACCCCTGTTCTAATATCTCAACACCCATAATCAGCTTGAAGAAGTTAATGAAGAGTCGGTGCTTTTATTCCCTGGGATTGGGGACTGAGGTGGTTAATATTGGGCTGTCTTTCTAGGGAAAAGTAGTGGTTTTATTGGAACAGGGAGTATTAGCTAGGATTTATTGCATAGCCATAACCTACTGGTAGAAATATGTATAATTGTTATTAAGATGAAGTTATAATTTCTTAAATGGTACAAAATTTACTTTGATTTCAAATTTAAGGTTATCATTGGTACGAGCTTCTTATTAATATAAAAGTGAGATGAATATTGATACTCTCATAGGCATTGTGCCTATATAACACCTTTAGGAATACAAGGCTTAGACCCAATCCTTCTTTAACTTTTTTAACTGATTAGAGATGGTTAGCCTGTGAGTTAAGGACCTACATCAAATTCATGGCTTTGAGTTTATTGTTAGAGTGTTTTCTAAATTTTATTTAGAAATAGCTGAGAGGAGTGAACAGACAACAGTCCAGATTGCCTTACATGGATAGTAAGGCATGGGTTTTCAAAACATCAGAAATCCACAGAATTGACGTTACAAACATTTCTGTATTAATGTTCATTTTGATTAGAGACCTGTCTGCTCCTGACAGCTTCCTGTCTTGGATTCTAAGAAGAAATTGAGCATCTTTGGAGTTATTCCAATTGTGGTGAGTCAGCCACTAGGCAAGAATTGTCTCTTTCCATCTACAGACAAATCACTGTCCAGAAAAGGACACACTTGCAGAATAGTTGACTGATTATATCTGCCAAGACAGAGTAATCAGCCCTTAATAATTCTTTTGTTTGTTTGTTTGTTTTGTTTTGTTTTTCAAGACAGGGTTCTATGTATAGCCCTGGCTGTCCTGGAACTCACTCTGTAGACCAGGCTGGCCTCGAACTCAGTAATCCGCCTGTCTCTGCCTCCCAACTGCTGGGATTAAGGCATGCACCACCACCGCCCGGCAGCTCTTAATAATTCTGCATCACTAGGTCTGTCAGATGATCCTGGGCTAGAAGGCTGAAGATCAGATGCTCCAATGTTCTGTAGTATAGGGACTGTCCAGGTATTCAGCGGTCTCTATAAGTTGGCTATGTTTTAGAAGCTATGCTTTGTGCTTCCCATAATTTCAGTTAACTCAGTCATTCTGGATTTTTTTTTGTTTTTTTTGTTTTTGTTTTTCGAGACAGGGTTTCTCTGTGTAGTTCTGGCTGTCCTGGAACTCACTCTGTAGACCAGGCTGGCCTCAACTCAGAAATCTGCCTGCCTCTGCCTCCCAAGTGCTGGGATTAAAGGTGTGTGCCACCACCGCCCGGCTGTCATTCTGGATTTTTGATGGGGTTGAAAACTTATAGTCTCATAGCCAATCCTTGCTATTTACTTTGAGAGAAAAGATTTGAGAGGATGGTTTTCAGCTGACATTCATTCTAAAGCCAAGAAAAAAAAGCCAGGTTCAGAACTAAGTCTTTTATCTAGGAGAGATGACAGAGGTTCTGCTTAGTCAACAAAATGATGGACTAGGTATTAGGTCTATCTTGCACCTTACTGACATAAATTGGTATAGTTATGCTCTAACTGTATTTTGAGAGAAAAGTTTTATTTTAACAGGAACAGTGATATGTAGGAGGAGCTAAGGTGGGAGGAGTAAAGAGAGGAGGTGTACGGAGAGGAGGAGTAAGGAGAGGAGGAGGAGAAGAAGAGGAGGAGTTAGGTGATGAGAGAGAAAGAGAGAGGGGGGCCAGACATGGAAACAGATGTTCACATGTCTCCGCCAGTCAAAGATAGTTGATATATCTAGGTTGGTTATTAGGTTACACTTCTGATTGATATTGAGCATTACCAAATTTATAAAGCTATTGGTTAACATTAAAAAAAATTATATAAAAGCAAAAAGGAGAAGGGGGTATGGGATAGGCGTTTTCTAGGGAGGGGAAATGGGGAAAGGGGATGGCATCTGAATGTAAATAACATATCCAATAAAAAAATAATAAATAAAAAAGAAAAAGAAAAAAAAAAGATTGTGCCACCATAGCCTGGCAAATCTCAATTTCTTAACTTATACAATAGTAATAGGTTTGTGAAAATTAAATGAGATGATATATGTTGTGTATGATACATAGAAAACGCTCAATATATGTCTGTGGGCTGATTGGTTTTGTTTGTTTGAGACAGGGTTTCTCTGTATAACAGCCCTGCCTGTTCTGCAAGTCTCTTTGTAAACCAGGTCTGTCCTCAAACTCAAAGATCTGCCTGCCTCTGCTTCTCTAGTGCTGGAACTCAAAGGTGTAAGCCACTACTGCACAGCTGATGTTAGTTATTTATGCTAGGATACTGTATGTGGTAAAAACTTGTTAGATGTAGAAGTTATTAATTACTTATGCTGTTTTGTTTTGTTTTGTTTTGTTTTGTTTTGTTTTGTTTTGTTTGAGACAGGGTTTCTCTGTGTAGCCCTGGCTGTCCTGGAACTCACTCTGTAGACCAGGCTGGCCTCGAGCTCAGAAATCCACCTGCCTCTGCTTCCCGAGGGCTTGGATTAAATGTGTGCCACCACTGCCCAGCTTTATGTTTTTATTTAAATGTTACTTTTCTGAGAGTTTCATACATGAACGTTGTATTTATATCATTTCTTCGCCTTTCTCACCCCTCTCCTACTCCTGCTGTATCCCCTTCCCATTCTTTCTCAAATTATTGTTGTTATACCCAGACACACAACTAGAAAAGGGCATAGAAGGACACTGGAAAATGGAGATGGCAGGAAGGGCAATACAATGGAGAGGGAGGGGAGGGAGAAATAACGATGCTTGAAATGCCTTACGGAAATATGCTATTGTATGTTTACTTAAAAATGTGTGTGTTGTGTGTGTGTGTGTGTGTGTGTGGTGTGTGGTGTGTGTTTTAAATGAACTTATAGCACTTGAGGTAATAAAGATTTCCCCCTAGAGACTATTTAATAAAAGCTTTAGGATCAGGCATGGTGTCTTAGTTCAGGTTCTGCTACTGTGAACAGACATCATGACCAAGGCAACTCTTAAAAACAACATTTAATTGGTGCTGGCTTACAGGTTCAAGAGGTTCAGTCCCATTATCATCAAGGCAGGAGCATGGCAGTGTCCAGACAGGCATGGTGCAATAGGAGCTGAGAGATCTACACCTTCATCCAAAGGCCAACAGAAAAAGATTAGCTGCCAGGCAGCTAAGATGAGGGTCTTAAAAGCCCACACCCACAGTGACACACCTACTCCTTGGCTATACCTTCAAATAGTGCTACCCCCTGGACCAAACATATTCAAACCACTACACATGGGAAATTTATCTTTGAGATTTTGGTCAGGGGAACCCAAAAGTTTCTCAAAACACACAGGCTACTGTTCCTGCCCTTGGCTCCTCCCAGAATTGGAGACCCTAATGCTGATGACACCTGCATTTCAGACACAGGATTTGGAGAAAATGAAATGGGACTGACCTGAAAGCCTCCTCCCTAAGGAAGAGCTCTCATAGTACATGAAGGTGCTGTGTGACCTATCAAGGGAGAGAAGTCATAAATGACCATATCCAGCTGTAAAGTGTAGGAACTACAACAATGGACAGAACGAAAACATATACCCAAAGGTGCATTAAAGTCACTTGCCTCTTGGGGATAACCAACAGCTGTGAGATTGAACTTCAGACTTGCTCAGTAGGAGGGAATTCATTGCTGAGCACTGTAAATCCAGCCAACTACCCATGGCTGGTGAGGGCATCCATCCTAAGGAGAACTACTGCTGCCAATAGAGGATGATAGCCAACATTGTCCTCTGATCTCTCCACACATGTGTATGCACATCTGCACATATATGTGCATATACCTGTACAAGCATGTACATACACCACACACAGAGAATTATTAAAAATCTAAAAGCAATATTTTTCAAAATAGAATCAAGCTGTAGTGCTTTACCCCATATGTAACAAAAGTATTGGCCTTCTTGCAGCATAGTGTGCTCTCCCACATTAAAAAAAAAAAAAAAAAAAAAAAAACAAAAAAAAAAAAAAAAAAAAAAAAAACTAAACATTGTAATAGATAAATCGGCAAAGAATATAAGAATATAAGTATCTGGAGAAACTATTCCTAATACATACGACATTGAGGATATTAAATCTCACTGGTAAAGTAGTGAGTAGCAAATACTTGAAAACGACTGGTTAATTGTGACTCCTTGGAACTGAGCCTCCCAAAATGATAATACTTATTTGTGAGATTTCTTGGAAGGCAACTTGATTTAGATTTAGATAATGTCATAAGAGTGGGACTCTCAAGATTCAGTTAGCACCAGGCAAGGTGGTTAATCTTAGCACTTGGGAAATGGAAGCAACAGGATCAAGAGTTCAAGGCCAGCATTAGCAAGTCTGAGGCAATCCTGAGCTGTGTCAATCTGTTTGTAAAACAAACAAAAAAACCCCAGAAAACAAAAAAATGAACCAAAACTGAACCAAACAACAAAAAAAATCTAATCAGCATTAAGAAGAGTAGGAATCCTTAGCTAAGGAAAAGCCAGGAGCACACAGCAACAAGGTGGCTGCCTGCAGCCTAGAACACTCTCACCAGAACCCAACCATGCACTCTGAAGTGCTCTCACCAGAACCCAACCATGAAACCTGAAGCAATCTCACCAGAACACAACCATGCACTCTGAAGTGCCCTCACCAGAACACAACCATGCACTCTGAAGTGCTCTCACCAGAACCCAACCATGAAACCTGAAGCAATCTCACCAGAACACAACCATGCACTCTGTAAGTGCCCTCACCAGAACACAACCATGCAGTCTGAAGTGCTCTCACCAGAACCCAACCATGAAACCTGAAGCAATCTCACCAGAACACAACCATGCACTCTGAAGTGCCCTCACCAGAACACAACCATGCAGTCTGAAGTGCTCTCACCAGAACCCACCATGAAACCTGAAGCAATCTCACCAGAACACAACCATGCACTCTGAAGTGCCCTCACCAGAACACAACCATGCAGTCTGAAGTGCTCTCACCAGAACCCAACCATGAAACCTGAAGCAATCTCACCAGAACACAACCATGAAACCTGAAGCAATCTCACCAGAACACAACCATGCAGTCTGAAGTGCCCTCACCAGAACCCAACCATGAAGTCTGAAGTGCTCTCCACAGAATACAAATCTGATGCTGCCCTGAGCTTGGACTTCTGGCCCCAGAAACTTTAAAAGTTACCAGCTTCTGTTTAAGACCAATTCACTCTCATTTCATAATTGAGTCCCATGTTGATGAAAATAGAATTTTAACCATTGAGCTGCTCATATTACTCACTTCCAACTCCCTATAACAGAGCAAGCTTTTTGTTTGTTTTTGTTTTTTTGTTAATTTTACTTCAAGGCTTCAGAGGGCTCAGCCCATTGCAGTGGGGAAGCAGGCTGAGGAAAGAGCTCAGATCTTAGCAGCAGAAGTGAAGTGGAAAATTCTGGTTTCTTTGGAAAGTCAGCTATGTCAAACAATGTTTTGCTGGGGACATGTTGGGGGCTGACTTTTAGCAGAAAGCGGCTATCAGCTTTGCAGCCATCTTGAGCCATATACCCTGACATGAGACTTGTATTACAATAGCCTACAACAGCTGAGCACACTCTGCTTTGTAACATCTTGCTTTGGATACCCAGGACTTTCCTTGGGTGTGTGAGAGTAAAGGTGTGTGAGATTAAAGGTGTGTGAGATTAAAGGTGTGTGACTTAAGAGTGTGACCTAGAGATCAGATTTAGAGACAAGACCTAAGGGCATGATTAAAGGTGTGACCTGAAGTCGTGCTTAGAAGTGAGACATATAAAGGCGAGAGGCAGACAGAAGAGAGAGAGAATCAGACACTTTAGAGAGTACAACTTAGAGAACAATTTGGAGTAACAGAGATTCAGACACTAGGAGTAGGAGTCGACATTAGACACTTGGAAGAGTACAATGAGGAGTTGCAACTAGGAACTAGGAACTAGAAACTCAAGACTTGGAACTTGGACTAGGAAGAGAGACTGAAGAATAAACAGGATTGAAACACACTCTGTCTGGTCTCCATTCTTCGAGTCCTTCCTCACTCTCTCTCTTGCTGAACCCTGACCCGAGGACAGGAGCGGCAGCTTGGACCGGAAAACAGTGGCCGCCAAGTACGGAGTGGAGAGGGCCTCAACATTTTAGGACCGCCCAAATGGGCCAGTCTAGGCCCCAACAGGGACCACAGGTAAAGAATGTTTACCTGAAGCAGACACATGTGAAAGGAAGTTGTGCTATAGCATACAGCTAAAAGGACAAGTGATGTTTAGGAGTAATTTAAATATTACCTCACTATCAGTGGGAGCTCAGGCATTGGTTCACTTTGCTCTGCCTCACTATTCTTTGCTGATGACACGCATGTATTGGTTCACCTTACATTGGATTGCTGAGCTTCACTGTGGTGACTTCATAGAGACAAACTGGCCAAAGAACTTCTCATGAGGTTCCTGTGATTTCTTGTTGCTGCCTCAAGCTCAGGTGGTTGGCAAGCCTCAAGGTTTCTTCTGGATTGAACTGCAATTGCTGATTCATATGGTATCTGCTGAGTGAACTTGTCTGCAGCTGAAGATTATGTTTGGTGTTTGCTAGTGGACTAGATTGAGAACAACAAAGATAGGAATCATCCCAAAGAACTATTCTTAAACAGATCTGCTGGGAGCCAAGACTTTATTGTCCTCCAGCCTGAGGGCAAATGGCAGCTAGTTAAACAGCCTGAGTTAAGGAATAACTTACTGCCCTCCTGCCTGAGATTAAATATTAATCAGATAAGGAACTTGAACCCACAAATGTTTTATTGCCCTCTTGCTTGTGAGAAAATATTTAGATAAGCAGTATGGACTAAGGAATGCTTGTGGGCATAGAGAACTTTGAAATTATGGGATGGCCCTGGACCCTGACTGATAGATGACCTTCCCACCTCTTGTCTTTATAACGGTGGCCTGAACAATAAAGGTTAAGCACTTGATCAGACATTCAGACTACTGCTTCTTCTTTGTGTCTCTTGTCCTTCCATTCTTTCACCCCCTTCCCTAGGGGTGAAATACCCCACAGGCCAGGCCATTGGCGCCTGACATGTGGCCTTTGGGGTCAGGGTCTGATTGAACATTGCTTCCACATGGATGTACCTCAAACATAGTATCGTGGCTTCACTGTGAACACGAGTGAAGAGAGATTTGTATTGTGGTCACCACAGAATCACCCGCCTGTGAGATTGATCCAGTTAAGGTAAGAAAAAAGCAACGCAATTCTGGGACAAGCATTAAGCAAACATGATTTATTCTTAAAGGGTCTTAAGGAGTCCCTCAAGACACGAGGACTAAGGTTAAGAAAAAGGATCTTAAAAGATTCTTTGATTTTGTTGGTGATGTTTGTCCATGGTTTCCACAAGAGGGGAATATTGATGAGAAAAGGCTACAGCTCCTAAGAAGGAGATAAAAAGTTAAATCTTGAAGATGAGAGAGAGAAAGTGCTAAAGCAGTTGTCCAGTCTCCAGCTATGTTAGCAAAAGAAAAGGAAAAGGCTTTTTCAAAGCCCTCCTGGGAGCAGGAGAAAATCAGGAGATGTTCTGCTTTTTCTCTGGCTCTTACTGGAGAGATCCTTAGTTCTGCTTTTTCTGCCTATTGTCTGTCCTTGGAGCACCAATCTGTCCACGGGTGTCAGTTGTCTGGTTTGGGGTTGTTTTCTGTTTGTTTTTTTCAATGATTATTGTTCTGTGTTTCTTGTTCAAAAGAAAAAAATGGTTAAAACTGCTGGCTATCCATCCCCTTGATTCAGTGTAAAACTTGTTTAAAAGGCAGTTTCTATTTATTCAACAGAAGCTGATGGATAAGTTACCCTGATCTGTGGCTGGGAGTAAGGCACTGCAGGAGGAGCCCTGCCTGGAACTGATTGTTTACATAATCTGCCTTTAAAGGGGTCAGCAGCTTTTTGGCTTATATGACAAGAAAGCTGATAATTGTTTTTCCTTTAAAAAGTCTCTGTGACTTTTTGTGTTTATTGGGTCCAACAAGTGACAAGGTGCTTTTCTCTTGAAATTACAGCTAGAAAAAGTAAAAAAAAAAAAAAAAAAAAAATGTGTGGATAAAATATATAAGATTTGCATCTACTTCATTTTTGTTTCTGACTGCTTTTAAAAGTATACAAATATTCTATGTGTCTTGGTTATACATTATTTGCCTATAAGTTATTGGGTATGATTAAAAATTTGCAACTTTGCTAACAGAAAGCTGGCTTAAACCTGATAACTCAGGATAGGAGTCATTCAGAAACCAGATGTATAAAGGATAAGATTTAAAACAATATCTCTTTAGTGAGATATTAAAAGCTGCACTATCATGCATTCATATATAAGAACTGGCAGCCAAAATTTGTAAGATAAAAGTAATGCACTTGGTGTTGATTTTAGAGAAAATGGATTATTTACATTGTTAAAAATTGGTTTTGTTTCCCAAAATTATGGTTATACTCTAATATTGCAAAGGAAACTTAAAAATATAGTTAAACTGCCAGTAATCCATTGGCTGTGGTTGGCAGTTCAATTGTGAGTTTGAGGTTTTTTTCACTCACACATGTTTATAGTTGAGAAGAGGATCGAGCAGGTAGAGTTGAATAAAAGAGTTAAAAACAGCTGTGGCACATTACTGTCCTGTCCAGCAGGGCATTAACAGGGGTCCAGGAGGTCACCTGAAAGAGAGGGGGAGGGGAACAGGTAAAGATGTAAAGAATGGTGATCTGTCTATAATTTGATCAAATCGCAGATCAGATTACTTTTTCACACAGGGGTTATATATACAAAAAGGCAGAATGTGAAGAAGGGGATGACACAGGAGTGTAGGTGTTCAGGGGGAATACAGATATCTTCCAGAAGAGAGTGTCAGCTGGATGAAGCTTCAGAGGACAGGTCACTATGACACCACCTATGATTTACTTGTCCTTATCTAAGTTGGTACTATTCATCAAGGTTACCTATCTACAAGGTCTATGACTAAGACTTGGCAACTTTCCACCAAAGCTGCTTGTTTACAATAGCTTCTAGCCATCTGTTTCAGGGTTTTTTCCACAGAGACCCAAGACTTTGTGTTAGCATGCCTATAGCTGACCCCAGGCCTTCAGTGTATAAGTAGGGCTGCCCCTAACACATTACAGGCCTGGTAACACTTTTAATAGATACAATGGTAGAGGCAAATTTAGCCCCCCAAGATTAAAAAGGTGATCTCAGTGCAAGTTTTATCTGGGATTAAACAAGGCCCTGATGAATACTTCCTTTTGTTACACAGTTGGCTTATAAGAATGCTAATGTGGCCTGCTGCACAGCTATCCAGCTGTAGAAAGCAAAGACAGACGTACCCGGATACATTCATCTTTGCTAAAATTGGGCCCTCATACAATCAATGTTTGGCTATGGCTGCTGTCTTACAAGGAACCACTGTGCAAGCAATGCTTTCACAGAAGTGAAGGGATAAAAGATGTTTTAAATGTGAAGATCTGGGTCATTGTAGAAATGATTGTCCCCCAAACAAAGGTAATAACAGACTTTTTTAGGCCCAGGGTAAGAACATTTACATTTGAGTTGAGACAAAGCTCAGAGTGGCCTCAACAGAAGCTTGTGTGATATTCCTTTTGTCTTGGTCATCCTGACCAGCCCCTAGAAAGATATTTTCTGGACTTTGGGGAGGAAAGGTCAGCCTCAGACCCAAAGACATTCACAACAGACAGCTTATGGGCCAGGAATTATAGATAATGATTATACTAGAAAAATTAAAATTATGCCTGCTTCTCTCTATGCCATAGCTGTGCCTGCTAATAAAAGAATTGCTCAAGGATTAAGAGAGGACAAGATTGGCCTTCAACTTGGCCTTTATCTGATACTCTCACTCAGCTATGAGAGACTGGTTATTTCATTAATCCAAAACAAAGTTCAAACTTAATATTTATGAAACTTGTGGGACATTACAGTCTGGCTTGCCTACTCCAGCTGCCATTCCAGGAAATGCATATAGAATTATTATGGATTTAGAAGATTGCTTTTATACAGTTCCTTTACATCCTGGTGAAGGTGGGAGATTTGCATTCAGTGAGTTTGCTTGTAATTTTTAGGAGCCCATGAGGCAATATCGTTGGAAAGTTTTGTCTCAAGGAATTGCTAATCACCCTTTATTATATAAAAAAAAATTTGTTGTTGCTTCAATACAAAAAGTTAGGAGTTTGAATCTTTCAGTGTTTATTATTCATTGTATGGTATTTTATTAGCTGATCCCTCTGAAAGTGTTTCAATGCAAGCCTTTGCTCTCATACGAGCTTTAAAATTTTGGGGAGTGCTTGTTACTTCAGAAAAAATTCAAAGGCAATATCTTTTCAATATTTGAGACACCAGTTATATTCCTAAACAAACTGTGGCACAGAAAATTGTAGGAGGAGATAAGGTGGGAGGAGTAAGGAGAGGAAGAAGAGGAGTAAGGAGAGGATGAGGAAAAGGAAGAGGAGGAGGTAGAGAGAGCAGAGATGTAAGAGTTATGGAGAACCACACAGGTATGGAGAGCAGTCATGGGTAACAACTTATATTTAGGTTAGCTAATTGTGAAACAATTTTAATTGTATAGGCATATTGTTATTGAGCATTACTAAATATATAAAGCCTTTGATTGATATTTAAGCATTAGAGTCTCATTTTTGTACCAAGCCCACGTGGATGGCGGGATGGTCTGGGCTATGCCCAGCCTCATGGAGACAGTGTGGAAGATTGGCAGAGCCATTTCCCACCCTGGTGTCTTGTGAGTGGCAGGGCTGATGTTTTTGGCTGACTGTTTCTAACTGTGGCGTACACATGGCCTCTGGCCACAGAACATGGTGGCTGAGCTAGGCAGACCCGCCACAGCTTAGATAGTCGGCATGACGGTTGGCTTTTAAAAATTTTTTTTAAAATAATTACTGCAACAGAAAATTCAAATAAGAAAAGATAGTTTACTTACTTTAAACTATTTTCAAAAGCTTCTAGGAGATGCTAATTGGCTAAGACCTCATCTTAAGCTCACCACAGGAGGACTTAACCCTCTGTTTGATGTTCTCATGGGGGATGCAAATCCTAATTCCCCTTGATAATTAGCTGATGAAGGAGAAATAGCTTTGCAGAAAGTAGAGGAAGCTGTTAGTCATCAGTAGATGCATTATACAGACTGATTAGTTGTTGGCTGTTTCACAGCAGTCTTTTGGAAAAAGAGACCATTAATGTGGATTCATATTTCTTCATCTCCAAAGAAAGTTTTAACACCCTGTTCTGAAGCTCTTGCTGTGTTAATACAGAATTGTAGGTCAGGATCACAAAAGTATTTTGAGAAAGAACTTAATGAAATATTCCTTATTTCAAACAGCAATTAAATTGGTTATTAAAGAATACTGATATTTGGCCTATTACATGACCATCTTTTTAGGCAAATTTGATAATCATTATCCAAAAGACAAGTTGTTACAGTTTTTCTCTATGCATGCTTTTGTATTTCTTGTAAATTTATGCATGCAGCCCATAGAAAATATGTTTACTGTATTTACAGACAGCTCATCTAATGGGAAGACAGTATATGTAATTGGATTACATGTTCATTGTCTTGAGTTTCCCCTACTTCAGCACAAATAATTAAATTACGTGTTGTAGCCACTGTTTGAAATGCTGAAAAATCAAACTTTCAATTTTTATACTCATGACAAGTATATAGCTCATGGTTTATAATTGCTTGAAATTGTTCCTTTTTTACATATTGCTAATTCCCAAATTTTGTAAATACAGCTTAATTTAAGAAACATGTACTTTTTTTTAACTTTATAAGACATTTAAGAGCTCATGCTTGGTTGTCTGGACCCCCAGGAAAATGCCACAGCAGATTTGTATACCAGGAAGACTATAGGCCTTACAGAAACGATTGGCCATACAATCTTATTCTTTATATTGCTGGGGGGCCAGCCCTGGCTTGGGGTGGGGAGTATTTTTTCTTCTTGTTGGTTCTTCTTGAGGCAGTGGAGGGGGAAGAGTATCGGTGAGGGGTAAGACTTTGTTTTACAAGATACTTAGGGTTGCTGTATAATGGCAGTTTACTTATCTAAGTTACTATGCTACTGTAGCTGACCTGCCTTCTGTGATGGCAGAAATCTGCCTTCTCTGAGGCCAGAAACTACAGTTTCTGGCACTTAGTACCTCATCCTAAAAACAGCCAAGGATTAAGTAAACAGCCTTTGTTTTATCTCAGCAGAAACTGCTGGGCTCTAACTTATGCCTGCTAGTCTGAGGTAGCAGGAAGAAAAAACCCTTAGAGAAGTTATTATAGAATTTATTACTAAGTGTAAAAAGTTTCCTATGAAAGCTATCTAAGGGGAGAAGTGGGAAAGTCCTAAGTGGAGAAAAGGAAAACTTCTATCTGGGAAAAGGGAAAAGTTCTATCCTACATGCTACTCTAAGTGGGGAAAGGCAAAGAGTTCTGTTCTATTTCTCCATTGTATCTGCCTCTCATCTCATTGTCCTCAGTACTTATACATCTTTCAGAATACATGATCACATGTTACAAAGTTCATCACAAGTTCATACCAAAAATCAAATCATAAGTTGAAAAAGAAGTTTACAACAGAAAATGTTTACATGCATATCTATTAGGAGTAATTATCTGGCTAAACATTTATCACCTGTCTAGCTCCACAGGTTCACTGAAGGTTTAAAACTGTAACTAAGTTATTAGTGAAGTTTTGTATAGATAAACCCAGGCAATATTTTATCTTCTGTCCTAGAACCTATAATAAATCATTAGTTCCCTTTTAATGACTTTGGTTAATTGTTTTACAACCTCTTGAAATGTGCTCTGTGTAGGAGAAAGTCTGGTTTCTATCTAAGAGCAATTAACTGATGACACTTGGAATACTGGCAGAGTTCTCATTGTAGTTTTGACTATCAGAAAGGGACCTGATAGCAGTCCCACTATAAAAGAGCTTAATAATCATTGATATAAGTTTAGGAATTCCTATAGGATCATCATTAAGACTTAAGAAGTCATCTCTTTGTCTATATAGCATCACCACAAGACAGTACATCTTTGTGGATCTGCAGAGATCTACTCTAAAGGGGTGTGCTATTGCTTAGTGATTGTTACATATGTTTAATAATAATAGGTTGAGACAATAATTTGGTATTTCTAGAGAGTGCACAAGTCAAATTGCAAAAACTTGTTCTTAGTGTCCTCAATTTTTTTCAAAATGGTGTTAATCCTTGAGAAATTATACCTAATCGATTATAGCAAGTAGATGTTATTCATTTCTGATTTTGGAAAATTAAAACATGTACATGTGACTTGACACCTTTTTAGGCTTTCTAGTTACAACTGCTTTAACATGAGAAGCAACAAAAATTTAATTAGTTATTGCCTACATTATCTTTCTATGCTTGGTGTTCCATATCAGATTAAGATAGATAATGGAACTGGCTATTGCAGTCAGACATTTGAGATGTTTTGTTCACAATTTAATATTTCCCATATTACTGGGATTCCTTATAATCCTCAAGGACAACGTATTGTGAAACAGATATTATAGAACTTTAAAATAACATCTTCATAATTCTCTGAGTGTGAGAGGAGCAGCTAATGGTGATTCTGCTCTGGTTTTACAAGGAAATCTGAAAAATTGGCTTTTAAAAAACAAAAGAGGGGGAGTTATATACCCAGAAGGGGTCTCCCAGAAATACTCTCCATCATGCCTTTGTTCTTTCTCAATTTTCTAAATCTGGATGCTCATGGCAAATCTGCTGTCGATCACCTCTGGCATACTGAGACCAATAAAAACTATGCTACAGTTATGTGGAAGGACCCTCTTAACTTTAAATGGAATGGCCCAGACTCAGTTCTCATATGGGGTTGAGGACTGATATGTCTGTTTAATACCAAAGAAGGTATGGCTAGATGACTGCCTGAAAGATTAGTGAAAAAAATAGATACTTCCACAAAACCAGGACCAATTGTAGATAAAATGAATAACAATTGAGATCCAGGGAAGAGAGATCTCCCTGAGAATTCCCTTCCTATTTCCTTTTCAGGTAAAAATGAGACACCAGTGCTGTTTGCTGTTGGAGGGTATAATCCTGATGCCAGCCTTAGGACTTGCATAACTCAGAACTTTGACAATGACATTGAACAGCTAGAGATGGTTGGCATCACTAATCTGGAAAAATTCCTTGTTTCACTGTCTGAAGTAGTCTTCCAAAATTGCAGAGGTCTTTGCCTGCTTTTCCTTCAGCAAGGGGGTTTCTGTGCTGCATCAAGGAGAAATGCTGTTTTTATACTGACCATACCAGGATAGTTAAAGATAATACGGCCAAGATCAGAGGGCGATTAAAATGGTGAAAGAAACAGTGAGAACAAGAAGAGGGGTGGCTTAAAAACTGGTTCTCTGCCTCTCCTTGGCTTACAAGCCTTCTCCCTTCCATCCTGGGTCCTGTTGTTGGTCTCCTTCTCCTTTTGGCTTTCAGCCCTTGGGCCTTTAACAGACTCATTGGCTTTATAAAACAACAAATTGACTCCTTTGCATCTAAACCTTTACAAGTACATTATCATAGACTTGATCTGGCTGATAAAGGCTTGGCTGAGCCTTGCATTGGCATATCTCTTTTAGAAGCTGCATAGAACTCAGAGCTGTGCACATTGGTTCAGCATGGTGTAAACACAGCATGGGTACCTGCAAAGGTATGTGATGAGGTACATCAGGGGGATAACCCAAACTGTCTGCATTTTAGTCTCCCTTGAAGCAAACCTGATTGCATAGAGGTTGGGGTTGATTTCTTGTGTCTCAAAGTGGCCGACTAGGACCCTCCATATTCTATAAAGCCCATGAGACAATTAACCCTCTCCTCCCCAAAAGCACCATTTTGAATGATACTAGGAGGATCAGATCAATAATTCCCCCCTCTGATTAATGCCCACTCATCTGTTGATGAGATTTCCAAATGTCTGCTTTCTCAGACCAGTCTCTTAAAAAAAAAAATGTTAAAAGGGAGGAGATGCTGGGAGCCAAGACATTATTGCCCTCTTGCCTAAGGGCACATGCCAGTTAGGTAAACAGCCTGAGTTAAGGAATACTTTATTGTTCTCCTGCCTGAGAGAAAATATTAATCAGATAAGCAACTTGAGCCCAGAAATGTTTTATTGCCCTCTTGCTTGTGAGAATATATTTAGATAAGTGGTATGGGATAAGGAAAGCTTATGGGACTAGAGAACTTTGCCATTACAGGATGGCCCTGGACCCTGACTGTTAGATGATCTTCCTACCTGCTTGTCTTTATAATAGCAGCCCGGACAATAAAGGTTAAGCACTTGATCAGACATTCTGACTACTGCTTCTTCTTTGTGTCTCTTGTCCTTTCATTCTTTCGCCCCCTTCCCTAGGGTCTCGTTGAATCCCCTGTGGGCCAGGACACAGGTCCACTTCTCTGTATCATAATAACCTTTCTTTTCCACTGCCTCTGGTGGGTAGTGAGCTAGAAGAGAGTTTGAACCCATATTAAAGCAGATTGAGAAAAATGTATGTCTAAAGAAGTATGTCCATTATGGTGGGGTGGCATGACCAAGCAGCTCAGATCTCAGCAGTAGAATGTGTGGCAGAGGCTGTTCACATCACAGCTGATCAGAGGATGCACAGATCAAAGGAAAACATGGTAAAACCTTTAAAGGCCTTCCCCTTGTTCCCCGCCCCTCTGTGTCCCCTTCGCCCGCGGAAGAGACATGTGAGGCGGTGTTCGAGTGGTTACTACAGTGAGGCTTTATTCTTGTATATGCAGAAGCGGAAAGACCCAAAGCCCAGAAAAGGCACTGCTTATATACACCCTAGAGTGACGTGTTCACTTCTGATTGGCTGTTCACTCATTACCCATAATACGCCCCGGGATGGGCAGTGACTCTGGCGAGCTTTTTGCCTTTTGCACCTGCACAGTCAGTTGTTTACTAGTGGGAGGACAGGATGCCCGCGCCATCTTGTAATGGCGAATGCTGTCACGCTCATGCGGCTCCCAACATCTCCCCCTATCTATATATTTAAGATGGAACAGCTTATTGCCTATCAAGCGCGGCACCAACTCAGTGAGGGAAAGCAGAGGCCTGATCCCCTGTGCAAAATGAGATATTGTAATGGGTTTCTTCTCTTGTAGTCGTGCAATAAGGAATACTTCCCATACCCATTTCGATACCTTTTGGCGGGGAAAGGGAGCCTCCACCCTGGGGCACCACCAGGGGAGGTTTCTTGGCATCAAACCTTTGTGCAATCAGGCATACTTTCGGGAAATCTATCCACACTCGTGGAACATTCCCTGTCCAGTACCCACTCGCAACACCTCTAGATATTCAGGTACCACAGTTATTCAGGCAAGGGCTGGTTAGACTTAGACCTCTCATCGACCCAGTGCAATGGGCTGAACCCTTGGGGTGCATTGACTGAGGGTCTCAGTCATCAGCTACTTTCTTAGCCTAGATAGCCAAATTTCAGGGGGAGATGCTTGCTCAAGGCTACGAGTGCTTGGGCGATAGCGACCTTGTCACGTTTTTGTTGGGCTCTGAGCTTACAGACCAACCATTACATGAACACTAATGCACAACATAGGGCTGCACCAAACAGGCCTATCCCCACCCTTTAAGAAAGAAGGAAAAGGCAGAGGTAAGCCAAGAAGTAAAATCGCCAGGGGTAACAGGGTCCACTCGTGCTCCATCAAGGCTCAAGATCTGGATCTGCAATTGCTGCTATACCTGGTCCAGCTCCCCAGTCTACTTCCCTTGTAAATAAGCAGAAAGATTATGGCTTTGAATAAATAAATCATTCATAAATCTCAGAGGTGTAATACCTAGATGTGGGGTTGCTGACACACAGCTCATTTGAACCACATCCGTGAGCTGCTCCACATGGGCTTGGAGCAAATCAACTCTCTGATTGACCAACAGGATGCCTGATGTCAGGTATGCATCCACTTTCTGTAGAATAGTCAAAGCCTCAGAGGTCTTTTCTGAAATTTGATTAACAACAGTAGCTGCTGTAACTTTATTAACCATGCCTGTGCCGGCTGTCACAGCTGCAGCTGCAGAGATGGTAATAGCAGTGATAATGGCTGCAGTAATGCCAAAGGCACTTTTATCTCTCAATAATGATGTAGTAGGGAAAGTTTCAGGATCAGCTTCTACTGGGATGGGCACAAAGGTAGGCACGTGTACAACCAAGGCTAGGTCTAGTGATCCATTCCAGCATTGTGCCAAAAGGCATGCAACATTCCTACAATCCAAGATATCAGAATTATTTTGAAAGTTGGATAACATAAAGAAAAATGGGGGGTCCACACACACCGACACTGGTTGTGCAGATGCATTCCTAAACACCTTATTAATTTTAATGTTATTCAAATGGCTAGAGATATTAGATCGTGTAGCTGAAACATTTTGTACTTCATGAAATATACCATTCAACAAGACAAAGGCAGATACACCTTTTTTAACATTCTAAACAGTGGCTACAACACATAATTTAATTGTGTTGAAGCAGGGTAAACTCAAGAAAATACACATATGATTTAATTACATATACTGTCTTCTCAATAGATGAGGCATCTGTAAATATAGTAAATATAGCAAACATCTTTTCTATGGTCTGCATGCATAGTAAATTTTAAGAAATATAAAAGCATGTATAGAGAAAAACTGTAACATATGATTATCAAATTTGTCTAAAATGTTTGTCATGTAATAGGCCAAATTTAATAATTCAATAACCAATTTAATTGTTATGTGGAATAAAGAATAAACCTTTTATCTAAAATGTTTTTAGGATTTTATCATATAAACTTTATTTGTAAATGAAGAAAGACAAATCCATATTAATGGTTTCTTTTGTCAAAGGGCTGTTGTGGACATATGAGTAGTAATAACACAAACAGCCAACAATTTATTATAGTCTATATAATTTATCTGTTGATAACTAACAGCTTATTTTATTTTCAGCAACGCTATCTATCTTTTATTAGTTAATTGTCAAGGGGAATTAGGACTTGCATCCCTTTGAAAATATCAGACAGAGGTTTAAATCCTCCTATGGTAAGCTTAAGATGAGGTTTTAGCCAATTAGTATCTCTAAACAATTTTTAAAAATCACTAAGAGCAAATCAAGATTAAAAATAAACCATTTTCTTTTTGCATGTACACTCACAAGCCAGAAGATGGCGTTAGATCCCCACCACAAATGGTTGTGAGCCAACATGTGGTTGTTGGGAATTGAACTCAGGACCTCTGGAAGAGCAGTCAGTGCTCTTAACCACTGAGCCACCTCTTCAGCCCCTACTATCTATTTTTATTAAAATTTTCTGTGTCACAATCTGATTAGGATATAACTGAGGTCTCAAATATTGAAAGACACTGTCTTTGAATCCTTTCTGGAGCAACAAGTACTCTAAAAAAATTTTTTTTAAAGCTCGTTATATTGGAGCAAAGGCTTGCAGAAAAAACTTCTTTAGAGAAATCCACTAATAAAGTATCACACAATGAATAATACACACTAAAAGATTTAACCTCTTAATTTTTTGTATTAAAGCAACAACAATATTTATATATATAAAATGTAAAACAATTAACCATTTTCTGAAGCAATTATTTCTAACAAATATAGCTTCATGGGCTCTTAAAAATTATGAATAAATTTACTGACTGTAAACCTCTCACCTTTACCAGAAATGTAAAGGGATGGTATAAAAACATCTTTTATATCTATAATAATTCTATAAGCATTTACTGAAATGGCAGCTGGAGTAGGCAAGTTAGGGTGTATAAATCTTAAATTTGAACTTTATTTTGGATTAATTTAATAACCAATCTTTTTTTGTCCAATTAATATATCGGATAGAAGCCAACCTTATTCTCTAATAATTGTTACATATATTAGAGGAATCCAAAGCATCTCATTTTTAACAACTTTGAATATAAAGGAATTAAAACAATTTGAACAATATTTTATCAGCAGGTACAGTTATACTCATGGAGGGAAGTAGGCATAATTTTAATGTCTCCAGCATAATCATAACTTTTAGCCCACAGACTGTTGTAAAGTCTTTGGGTCTTAGATTTATCCCTCTTCTCACAAGAAACAATGAAGATAAAAGACGAATTCCGGTAAACACACTTCTAGGACCTGGTAGTGAAGACCCAGAACAAAAGGGATGCTTAGCACCTGGGCTTCTGCAGCTCAGTCTGCATTGTCTTAATTCAAATGTAAATGTGCTTAACCTCCCTCCAGCCTGTTCTCTGAGGCTTGGCTAGGCCTGAACTGTGCGATTTTGACTTTAACTTTAACTTTAAACCTTAAATTTAAACTGTAAACTTTAAAAGACACGTGTTGTATCTTTTCTCTATAAACATAGGCAGATCAAAAATTTTCAAACTCTCAGTTGAACTACCAACTGTAGCCAATGGAATATTGGCAGTTTAACTATGTTTTTAAGCCTCTTTTGTAATATTAGAGTATACCCATATTTTTGAGAAACAAAACCAATCTTTAACGATGTAAGCAATCTATTTTCTCTAAAATCAACACCAAGTAGATTACTTTTATGTTATAAAGTTTTGCTGCCACAAAACAAAGTGTAAAATTTAATGGAAAACTTGTAGCATTGTATAACTCAGGCTGCTGGCAGGTGTGCTGTGAAACAGGGCAACCAAGTAACACTCAATAGCTGTAAACAACGGCAGCACTGCAGAATTTTAATGTACTGGCATGGGAACAGGCCAAGATCTAACTATGGCCCATAGTGGTATACTTATCCCCAAATCGAACATCAGTATCAGGAGAATCAGAGCCGTCATCTTGCAATCTAGCTTCATTCTTCACAATCTGTACCAGCCGCGTAGGGACCCAATTTGAATTGTCTTCACCTGTGGAATAAACACAAACAGCTCCCCTCCCTGGCCATGGCGGGGGCCTATCAAGTCCCTGACCTTGGAGAAGGGCCGAAGCAAGTCCTGCCTTAGTGAGGAGGCCTCCCAGGCTGCAACAGGCTCTCAGCCAGTCTTGTAGCCCCTTGTTCCTACGAGGGACAATGGCTGCACGGCATTCAGCTGTGGCATTTTCAAAGATCATCTGTTCTATCACTGGCATTGCTTGCTCTGGTTCCCCAAAGATTCTGCCATAAAGTGGGGTCCTTTTGTCCTCCACTCTCTCTCCACCAGCCAGTGGAGGGTCCTTAACCTTAACAGGCTCTGCAGTAGCCCTTGTTTCTTTTGAGTACTCTCTCTTTTTACCAGACTCCTGGATCTGCTTCTTTTGTCCAGGCCTTCTTGCCTGCTTCCCCTTTCCAGGATCCTTGGCCTGATCTTTTTCTCCAGGATCCTTGGCCTGATCCCCAGGCTCCTTGGCCTGATGCTGGCTAACACGCTCTGGTTCTGGTATGCTAGGGTGGCCCTCTCCTGAAACCTCTTGACTTGCACTAATAGCTGAAAGCAAAAGCAACACAAACAAGAGGCTAGCTAGTGGAGCGGCGGCGGAGAGTGAAAGTCCGCTCGCAAAGAAGGCATATCTCTCAGAGACGTACCTCGTTCCTGTAGTCTTTTAACCCGCCCCAAAACTTGGGGGGGTCTCCGCTGAGCCTTGAAGATCCGGGTTTCAGCACCAGATGTTCCGTGCCCCTCCATGTCCCCTTCGCCTGTGGAAGAGACACGTGAGGCAGTGTTCGTGTGGTTACTACAGTGAGGCTTTATTCTTGTATATGCAGAAGCGGAAAGACCCAAAGCCTGGAAAAGGCACTGCTTATATACACCCTAGAGTGACGTGTTCACTTCTGATTGGCTGTTCACTCATTACCCATAATACGCCCCGGGATGGGCAGTGACTTTGGCGAGCTTTTTGCCTTTTGCACCTGCACAGTCAGTTGTTTACTAGTGGGAGGACAGGATGCCCGCGCCATCTTGTAATGGCGAATGTTGTCACAGTCACGCAGCTCCCAACATCCCCTTACTTTTGTAGGGTAAGTAAACAATTAGGTTCCTCAGTCCCTTCAGATAGCAACCATGGAGCAGTGGTTTAAATCACAGCCTGTGAAGACATTGCAGAGTCAAAACACAATCACATTGCTGTAACAAATGCTTAAATATGGGGAAGGATCAACCACAGATAAGAGAGTTCAGGCACCTGTTAGCAGGTGCTCAGGCAAGCTTTTAACTGGGAGGACTCACTGGAAGTAAATGTGACTCAAACTCTCCAACCCATTTGTTTCCATGGATGCCCATTGGACTCACTGGGAGCATTTAATGATACCAGCAGGGTTTGAGGGTCACCCTCTGACATTATCATGTGACTGGCCTAAGACTAGATTTAAGTATTTATGCTTTTAGACTTTCCATAAAGATACAAAGGATAACTTCTGTATCATTTCAAGTAGTTTTCCTTAGAAGGGGGTCACATACTGTACAATACAGTACAGTACAGGCCAGTCTGGAACTTACTGTGTAGGCCAGGCTGGTCTTGAATGCACAGAAATCCTGCTATCTCAGCTGTCACAGTGTTGGGCTTACTAAATTGCACTACCATGCCTAGGTCATGATCCTACTCATGAACAATCCCTAAATCAGCCAAATCCATAGAGACAGAGAGTAGAATGTTGGATACCAGAGACTTGGGGAAGATAGACATAGACATCATTGTTCGGGAAGTGTGGAATTACCCTTAGGAATACACAAGACATATGGAGATAGAAGGTAAGGATGGGTACACAGCAATGTGAATGTACTTTCTGCCATTAACTGAATGCCTAAAATGGTTTAGGGACATATTTTATGTTTTGTCTGTAGAAATTGACCAAAAGCATAAGTTAGTGAAAAGTGAAATCAAAGAACCATCCTGTGGTTCCAAGGTCACTCATGAGGAGGGCCACTCCCCCACCACTAAAGCCTGAGTAGGAGTTTCCTACTATACTGACTTACCTGATGGGACTGATCTTACCTCTGATCTGAGCATTATACCATTCCAGAGGAAGATCTCTATATTAAGGATCAGAGATCTCTATTTTAAAAAGTTTTTCAGGGCTGAAAATATTGCTGAATGTTTGAGCCCCATTGCCAACCACGGTGCAAGGCTCTGGATGTGATTTCCTGGTGCTGAAAAAATGAGAGTTTTACTAAGAATGGCCCCCAAAGGCTTATATATTTGAAGACTTGGTTGCCAGGGAGTGACAGTACATGAAGAGGATTAGGAGGTGTGGCCTTGTTGAAGGAAGAGTGTCACTAGGGGTGGGCTTTGAGATTTCAAAAGCCCACTCTAGTCCCCAGCCTGCAGATCAAAATGTAGCTCTCAACTATGTCTTCAGTATCTTGAGCACTGCCATGACCCAGCAATGATGACAATGGATTGAGCTTCCAAACTGTAAATGAGCCCCAGTCCAATGCTTTCTTCTCTAAGAGTTGTCATGGCCATGATGTCTCCTCTCAGCAGTAGGACAGTAAAATAGTAACTTCTGTAGAAGAATGTGTAAGGGGCTGTAGAGATGGACCAGCAGTTCTGTGTGGCCTTACTGATTTTTCAGAGGACTCATGTTCTGTTTCCAAACACACATATGGTAGCTAACAACAGTCTATAAGTCCAGTTCCAGAAGATCTGATGTCCTCTTCTGACTACCACAGACTCCTGTACTCACTGTGCTAAATAGACATACACACAGACACATTTTATTTGTGTACATTTTTCAAAAAGAAAAATGAGCAAGCCACCAACATGCAAACAGAGGAGAAATCTAAGCTGATAATCATATGAAAAGATACTAAGGAATTAGTGATATGCAAGCAATACAGCACTGACCATTGGCGTGTGTTGACTGGTTTCTGTTTGAAATCTAGCTGACAGAAAGCTGGAAGGACTTAACCAGCAGGCCGTGTTGCATCACTGACGGGCAGGTGGCTGTGAATAGGACTAGAAGGTGCAGCTCTGTTGGTTTAGGGGTAATGAGTTTTTCCTGAGTGTTGCCTCTGCACAGGAAATCTCACTCAGCCCACAAGGGAACACAAAGATGTTCCCAGTAACATCTTTCTGTAGGGTATGAACTAAGGACAACCCATAGCTGTCTATTACCATAACAAAAGTTATCTTTGGAGGGAGAAGACTGCAGGTAGGGGCCTGGTAAAGGAGAATAGTGAGTGCCAGTAATAAAGTGCAAAAGACAGATAAAGGACAATTCAAACCTCTTCAGCTCTGGCAAAAGAAAGCAAGCACAGAGCTAAGGGAAGAGAAGTCATGCACACAGAATCTTAATGATGTACAATGCAAGCTCACAGCTGAGGAACCCCAGACCAGTCAGAGAGACTCATTGTATGTACGGTTGGAAGAGTCGGAGTTGGCATGATGGTGAAGGCAATTGTGTGTGTCATATAGCACACTCTTTTTAGATAACTTGTGACAGAGAAGTTCACTCACACAACAGCCTGTAGAGGTCTACATCAGCTCACTACAGGGAGTCGTAGCACTGTACCAGAGATGCCTGCTGTGTGGATGGACAACCAAGGAGACAGGGACAGAACATAGGCTGGGTGATCTCTAGTGATTACATCTAGATTACTCTGAGTATTGCAGTGCTCTCTGTAGTACTCCGCAGCTCAACAGTGAGCAAATTAAAAAGGATCCAATTTCAATTCCTGCACAGTGTGAGATCCTGTCATCTGCTTCCTGCAACTAGAAACTTAGAAATAGCTGTCCTTCCCAAGATTACTACAAAAGCTAGAGACAACCGAGCCTTGTCTTGGCACTGAATGTTAGCATTCTGTCTAAACTTGTTCCCACAGTTACCTGGCAGCAACTAGGTATGCTCCACCAGACAGTTATCTGGCAACAGCCAGGTAGACCTAACCCACTATAATAGGGGTTGCATAACCCCTTCTCTCTCTCTCTTGATCTCTTTCTTGCCCTCCTGGGTTCTTCCCTTCCCCATTCCCTTCCCACTCTCTCCACTTGCTCATGGCTGGCCTCTACTTCTCTACTTCTCTACTTTCTCTCTCTGCCTCTATAAGCATCTACTACCCTCTTAACTCCCCTTCCCATGTCCTGAATAAATGCTGGTCCTTCATGGGGAAGGGATGCCTTGGTATGGGCCAGCTAAGACATCCCATTCCCCCATACCTCACTCCACCCTAATAGAACATATTCTTCTTTTCCTTTATGTTTTTATAAACATATCACTATAAGCTGGACTTTGGTTTTTAAAAAGCCACATAGGAGGACCAGGAGTCAGTTGACAAGGAAAAGGGAATGGAATGGAAAAAAAAAGCAGGTACTGTATGGAGGTGACTGAGATCCATTGTGCACATGTATGAAGGTGTCATAACCAAGTCCATTGCCCGATAACAGACACATCATGAAAAAAATATAGTGTCTTCTTTTGTTCTTTGAGACAGGGTCATTCACAGAGTCCTGACTGTCCTGGAAATCACTATGCACACCAGGCTGGCCTTGAAACTCACAGAGATCTGCCTGTCTCTGCCTCCTGAGTGCTGCCATTAAAGGTGTACAGTGTCCAAAAACAGGCATTTTTAAAACAGGGGCAGAAGAATAGAACAGAAAGAGGGGAATATTACTGTGGTTAGATCACCCACAAGGGGGAAAGGTTAAGCTTGTGGTTCAGTTTCAGAGTGCCCTGGGGAGTGCCTTGGCCTGCCCCTGCCACAAGTCAAGAGCTGCACTTTGCAGAAGCTGCTGGAACCACAAGACTGGAGTCCTTGCCATCCAGCAAAGTGAACCCTTTACCTGGGCTGCTTCTGTGCTTGGGAGTGGTACTGATTCCAAAGTTCTACAGAACATTCTCAAGCCCAATTCCATGTAGCCCTCACATGTTGGGAGAAGAGAGAAAGATTCTCTCTCAAATTAGTTCTCAAAATTGTAATTCCAAATGAACTGCTGGAAAGCATGTGATACATTAAGCATGTGAGAGAAAAACAGGGGGCAAAATGAGTAGAAGCTGTGGCCCACAGAATCATTGCTGAAGGTTTCAGCTGCTGGGCTTATTCAACATCGGCTAAGTGAAGTGATGCTGACTGTGTCCATGGTGACAAAGGCTGAATTTACATTTTAATTTGAGGTTATGGAAAATTAGAAAGCAACATTGGAGGGTGTGTGTGTGTGTGTGTGTGTGTGTGTGTGTGTGTGTGTGTTTAATGAGCTCCCTAGATATAGAACTGTAAACAGTGCGGCAGCCAACAAAGAATTCAATATAAGAGTTCACATTCAGCCAAAAGAATCATTCAGAATGCAGACTAGAGAGCCATAAAAACCCCAAGTGCAGGATGGTAAGATGATTGACATCTTCATCCCATTGATCTGAAGGGTTGACTCAGCTCCTGTGGGTCTGGCCTCCTGCTGCCTCTGGGGTGCATGGGTGTGCTTATGGAAGTGCTTGGAGGGTCTTTGCACCAAGAAGAAGGGCACCAGGTCCTTTCCCTTACCCCAGAAGGCTGCTGGTTCAGACCTGAAGCTCCTCCCAAGTCTCTCGGTTCTGTGAAGCACACCTGTGCCCTCTAGTGGGAAAATTTATAACTTATCTGAAGTTCTGCTACAGATCTTCTCCCTGCTGGAGGATCTCACTGGGTGGTCCTCAACTCAGTGGATCAAGAGACTGGGGCTCAAAGAGGCAGGGGCAGACTTGCAGGAGTCAGGCTTCAGTCAGACACAGCTGTGAGCACCCTGAAGTCATATCTGTCCTCTGCCATGCTGTCCCTCTGTCAGTCGTCTCCTTCCACACAGCCTGCTGCTGGGTCTTTCCACTCTCCTGAGGGTGTGCAAGGGTACAAAATTTCCAGGCTGTCCCACCAGCAGCTTCACTTACTGGAAATCCTCTAGTTCTAAGAAACACAGAGTTGTCCATAAGATTTGTGAGAGAATAATGAAAGGCAGGCTGTAAATGGCATTGAAGGTGATATTTAAAATTGGTCCTAAGTCCTGGATAATTTCTAGACCAGGAGAATAAAACTAGGAGGTCAGACTTGAGAGTTTGTGTAGATACATCCATGGGTTCCTCCCAGACCCTGGAAAACTAGTAAACAAACCCATTTCCAAATCATCAACCTCCAATGGCCCTTCAAGATCCAGGAACAAAAAGCAAAGTCAAAGAGAAGCAAAAAATGAATGGGAGGAAAATCATGATCTTAAAAGTAGGGAGAGAGAGGGGTGAGACACAGGGGGGAGAGGAGGGAGGGAGGGAGGGAGGGAGGGAGGGAGGGAGAGAGAGAGAGAGAGAGAGAGAGAGAGAGAGAGAGAGAGAGAGAGAGAATACATCCTGAAATGGATATAACTGAGTGGGTGGTTTACTCTGCAAGTCCCTGGCACTGCAAAATAAACCAAAGCCCACGACAGATTGCACTTACTAGAGATTGATTACATTCCCCTCATTAAAAAAGAGAAGATTGGATCTTTTATGATGGGTCAGCTGTCAAGAGCATGGTCTGCTCTTACAGAGGATCAGAGCTGGTCTTAAGCACTGAGCCATCTCTCCAGCCCCAACCATTCACTTTCAATGCCAGTGAGTTCTTTAAGCCACATCATGGTATAGTCCTGGCTGGGCCATAGCCTTAGCTGTTTAATTGGTTTTCTACATCTCTGTTTCCTTGCTCCCTGTCAAGCAGACAAAAGAGTAGTTCTTGTTAGGGTGCTAGTGGCACATGCCTTTCATCCCAGCACTGAGGAGACAGAGGTTGATGGATCTCTTTGAGTTCCACAGTACCTGGTTTACAGGGTTCCAGGACAGCTAGGGCTACAATGAGAAATCCTGTCTCAAAAAGCAAACAAACAAAAACATGTTGTTCTTAAACCATGACTCAAAACTGGAGATTTTTCTTAGAGATAAAGGGTGTCCTTAGCAGCATGTACAAAGCTCTGAGTTACATGCCTCCTCTCTCTCTCTCTCTCTCTCTCTCTCTCTCTCTCTCTCTCTCTCTCTCTCTCTCTGTGTGTGTGTGTCTCTGTCTCTCTCTCCCTCTCTCTTTCTCTCTCTCACATACACACACACACACACACACACACACCCTGCTCTCTCTGGATTGCCATTGCCCTGCTGCAGGCTGTAGCTTGGGTTTTATTCCTCCAGCTTGCCTTTCTGGCCCAGCCCAGCTAGACTCTGGCCTTTGCCTGCTTCTCCTAATTACAATTTGATAATTTCCAGCTTAATGTTTACTATAATCCTTAAATATCTGGCATATTTATTTAATTTTATTTCTGTTTCATTAAGTAGGTTTTTTTATTATTCTTATTTTATTTGAGATGGTCTGTCACTATGTAATCTAACCTCATCTTAAGCTCTTTTTTGTATTTTTATAAATTGGAAATTTTCATTCTTTACATTTCAAATATTATCTCCTTTCCCAGTCCCCCTGAAACTCCCTATCCCATCCCCCTTCCCTGCTTCTATGAGCGGGTTCCCCCGCCCACCCACTCCCACCTCCCTGCCCTTGAATTCTTCTACAGTGGTGAGCCTTCACAAGACCAAGGGCCTCTCCTCTTATTGATGCCTGACAAGGCCATCTCTGCTACATGTGCACCTCGGGCCATGGGTCCCTCCATATGTACTCCTTGGTTGGTGGTATAGTCCCTGGGAGCTCTGGGGGTTCTGGTTGGTTGATATTATTGCTCTTCCTGTAGGGTGATCTTAAATTTTTGATCCTCCTGCCTCAGATTCCTGAGTGTTGGGAACATAGGTCTGACCACCACATCCAGAACTTTTTCTCTTTCAGATTCTTGTCAATATGAAAACCCATCATTCACATCCCTTGTCTCAGTGCAACTGAGCTTTAAAATAATGTTGAATAATGATGATTGTAGTAAGCATTCCTCCCTGGTAGCTGATGTTTCAGGAAACATTGTGAGAGCTGCATGGCTTTAACAAGAGCTGCTGTTCCTGTTAGCATCAGGCACATCTGTGGACAGCTAGAAGTAACTTCACCACAACCTGGCATCTTTACAACCAGCTCTGAGGGACCCAGTGATGAGATAAGTCAGCTCTATGTGACAGCCTCGCTCCTGTGTCTATCCCTTTGCACATGTGCCATGGCCTGTAGCTGCCAGCAGCTACAGGAACCAGGTTCACCTGAGACGAAGCCTGGGAAAGAACGGGAATGGAGGGTGAGAGAAACGTGGGGCCAAGACAAAGTATTCTGATCAAGGCTCAAAGTTTAATATTTTGCTTTCACATATAAAGGGGAAGCCCCAGCCCACAGAGTCTCTTCTAGGTTCAGCCCAGGGTCTAGGTAAGGAGATAGTAGTCTGGAAGGTGTCAAGGCTAGCTCAGCAGGTGGTCCATTCTTCCAGCTCCGGTAACAGACTGCAGGGTTCCAAGGCTGGCAATGCAATGCATCTCAGGTCCTACTGTTGCTTGGTCTATTGTGGTAAAAGACTGATAGGCCTGATCCAGCCCATGGGAAGGGCACAGTCCCCCCACCCCCCTTAGTTTTTTAAGATGGCAGTGCCAATATCTGGACAGGGAACAATATTTCATCCCATCTAGGGTCTCGAGTGGCCAGGCAACGGTGCCTGGCTTAGGTTGGTGTTTACATTACTTCTATATTACCTGTCATTGAGGAAATCATACATAGCATATTGATGTATGCCTCTGCTTAGGTTATAGGAGCTAAAAATTGTTCCTATAATTACCCATCATTGAGAAAAACATACATAGCATAATGATGATGCCTCTGTCTTAGGTTTATAGGAGCTCAAAACACTCTTATCCATCATTGACTAACCGGCCATCATTGGCTCACTCTTTAGATCCAGACCATATTCAGACCAAAGGACCTGTGGGCATGCACTAGATGCAATTCTTCACAGTGATGTGTAACTGCCATGATGAATAGCTGAACTTGCTGAGAGCGATCCTGTGTGAGGGCAATCAATCTTAAAATACAAGATTCAAAGGTTAAAAGCAACATCCAAGCAATGTAGAAAATAAGGTTGGAAGTGGAAGTATTTCAGTATCTAATCCAACTGCTAATTAGCAGGGATCAGACACAAGTCTAGCCAATAGATATATAGTTTGTGGCTTTAAGTAATGATAAAAAAAAAAAAAAAAAAAAAAAAAAAAAAAAAAAAAAAAACACTCTCCAGTAAGAGTGGAGATTATATGCCAAGTTAAATCAGCTGGTTGATAAAGATTTTGAGCCATGTTTATCATTAGAATCATAATTATTAGGCTCAAGATCTGTGTCCACTTGAGGACCAGTCTTTCAGGCAGCCATTGGACTCTGTTCTCTTTGTCTGAAAAAATACAGACTGAGCCATGGCCCCAAACTAAAACAGGGTCAGGACCACACCAAGTATTAGTTAAGAGGTCTCTCCACAAGACCCTGGCAAATGAGTTGGAAGTAACTGGATGCCAGTGGCGATCCACTGCAGACTGACCCTTAGCATCAGTTTGTAGAACATTTAAAACAAACAAAACAAAAGCAAGGTGTGCTTTTGGTGACCTTGTGGTATAATTCCCCCTTTCTAGTTTAAAAAGCCAATTTTTTAGAATTACTTGTAAAACCAGGGAAGAAGCACCATTCATTGCTTTTCCCATATTTAGAGAATTATGAAAATATTATTTTAAAGTTTCATAACCTCTCTTTCACAATTTCTCATCCTTGAGGATAATAAGGAAATATCAGTAATATTCTCAAATGTTTGACTGTAGCCAAATAACTGCAATAACCAGTTCCATTATCTATGTTAGTCTGATATGGAACACCAAGCACAGGAAAATAATATAGGCAATAGCTAATTATATTTTTGGTTGCTTCTCTTGTTAAAGTAGTTGCAACTAGAAAGCCTAAAAGGTGTCAAGTCACATGTACATAATTTAATTTTTTAAAATAAAAAATGAGTAACATCTATTTGTCAAATTTGATTACGAATAAGTCCTCAAGGCTTAACACCATTATGAAAAAATTGAAGATATTGAGAACAAGTTTTTGCAATTTAACTTTCACACTGTTTAGAAATATCAAATTGTTGTCTTAACCTATTATTGTTTTGATGCTATAAAGAATAAGACTGTATGGCCAATTATTTTTGAAATGCCTATAATATGTCTAGTATACAAATCTTCTCTGGCATTGTCCTGGGGTTCAGAAAATCTAAAGAGCTTTTAAATGCCTTATAAAGTTAAGAAACAGTATATGTTTCTTAAATTAAGTTGTATTTTTATAAAAAAAAATTTTGAGAATTAGCTATATCTAAAGAAAGGAACAATTTTAAGCAATTATAAATTATGAGCCATATATTGGCCATGAGTATATAAATTGAAAGCTTGATTTCTCAGCATTTTAAACAGTGGCTACAACACATAATTTAATTATTTGTGTTGAAGCAGGGGAAACTCGAGAAAATAAACATGTGATTTAATTACATATACTGTCTTCTCAATAGATGAGACATCTGTAAATATAGTAAATATAGCAAACATCTTTTCAATGGGCTGCATGCATAGTATATTTTTAGGAGATATAAAAGCATGCATAGATAAAAATTGTAACAACTTGTCTTTTGGATAATGATCATCAAATTTGTCTAAAAATTTTGTCATGTAATAGGCCAAATATCATTATTTATTAATAACCAATTTAATTGCTATTTGGAATAAGGAATAAACCTTTTATCCAAAATGCTTTTAGGATTCTATCATATAATCTTGTATTAACACAAGAATTTTTTATAATAGGATGTTTAAACTTTACTTGTAGATGAAGAAAGACAAATCCACATTAATGGTTTCTTTTTCCAAAGGTCTACTGTGGGCATATGAGTAGTAATAACACAAACAGCCAACAATTTTTTATAGTCTATAAAATTTATCTGTTGATAACTAACAGCTTACTCTATTTTTAGCAAAGCTATCTCTCCTTTATTAGTTAATTGTCAAGGGGAATTAGGACTTGCATCCCTTTGAAAATATCAAACAGAGGTTTAAGTCCTCCTATGGTAAGCTTAAGATAAGATTTTAGCCAATTAATATCTCTTAACAACTGTTAAAAATCATTAAATGCAAATCAAATTAAAAGCAAACCATTTTCTTTCTGGCATGTACACTTACAAGCCAGAAGAGAGCACTAGATCTCACCACAAATGGTTGTGAGCCACCATGTGGTTGCTGGGAATTCAATTTTTATATTTTTAATTATAAGTCTAGCCTTTAACAGCTGAGCCATCTCTCTAGCCCCAACTATGTGTTTTTATTGAAATTTTCTGTGTCACAATCTGTTTAGGATATAACTGAGGTCTCAAATATTGAAAAGATACTGTCTTTGAATCTTTTTTGGAGCAACAAGTACTCCAAAATTTTTAAAGCTTGTTATATTGGAGCAAAGGCTTCCAGAAAAACTCCTTTAGAGAAATCCACTAATAAAGTATCACACAATGAATAATATACACTAAAAGATTTAAACTCTTAATTTATACTATCAAAGTAACAACAATATTTTTACATATATATCATGTAAAGCAAATAACCATTCTTTGAGGCAAACATTTCTAACAATATCTCTTCATAGGCTCTAAAAATTACAAATAAATTTACTGAATGTAAACCTCCCACCTTTACCAGAAATGTAAAGGAATAGTATAAAAACATCTTTTAGATTTATAATAATTCTATAAGCATTTACTGGAATGGCAGCTGGAATAGACAAGTCAGGCTGTAAAAATCTTAACTTTAAACTTTGTTTTGGATTAATTTAATAACCAATCTTTTTTAGCTGAGTGAGAGTATCAGATAAAGGCCAAGCTGAAGGTAACCTTGTCCTCTAAATATTGTTACATACATTAGAGGAACCAAAAGCATCTCATTTTTAATGACTTTGGAAGGAAACAGACACAAAGGAACAAAAACAAATTGAACAATATTTTTGTCAGGAGGTACAGTTATAACTCCTGGCCCATAAACTCTTTGTTGTGAATGTCTTTGGGTTTACCCCTCCTCTCACAAGAAACAAGCAAGGCAAAAGACAAATTCCAGACCCATTTCTAGGAGCTGGTGTGAAGACCCAGGACAAAAGGAATTTCTTGCTTTTTCTAGCTGTAATTTCAAGAGAGAAGCACCTGTCACCAAGATTTTTCTAGGACAAACCACTCTTAGCTTCCTTATTGAATCCAAAAAACCTACTGCTCCCTTTAAAAGCAGCTTATATGGACAACCAGCTGTTGGAAAGGCCTTTCCAGCTCATCTCTGACTGTTAGCTACAGGTGTTAAGAAAACTTATCAGCTGCTGCTCTGCATATTAAAACTGCCTTTGAAACCAAGTTAAACTAGACCAAGGGTTGGATCAAGCAATTTTGACAATCTTTTGAACATTAAACATAGAACACCACAAAACATAGACCACCAATCATTCACACAACGAAACAAGAAACACACCATTGATCATTGGCGTGCCAAGGACAAGCAAACAAAGAAGGCAGAATTATGGATACTACTCAGTGCTCTGCCCTTTTTAGTTTTCAAATTCTTTTAAACCCTGTTCCTCTTGCCTGAGGCTGCTCTTGGGCTTGCCAAATATTCTCCTATCCCCAACTCACTGTCACCTCCTAGATGAGCTTGCATAGGGTCAATGCTCACTCAAATCTAGACCTGTATCCACCTTAAGCACACTTCCTGTAAACACAGCCATAACTTAGCTAGCATCAGTGCTGTTCCTTGTTTACCAAGTGCTCCGGATACTCTACTTTTTCTTCCATTTTCCATGGAGCTCCACCAAGACAGTGTTCCTCAGCTGGTCTTCCGTTCTCAGGTTCCACGGGTGGGTGGGCACCATTCTGTAGCCACCAGCAGCTATGGGAACCAGGTTCACCTGAGATGAAGCCTGAGAATGAACGGGAATGGAGGGTGAGAGAAACGTGGGGTCAAGACAAAGTATTCTGATCAAGGCTCAAAGTTTAATATTTTGCTTTCACATATAAAGGGTAGGCCCCACCCCCCAGAGTCTCTTCTCGGTTCAGCCCAGGGTCTGGGTAAGGAGACAGTAGTCTGGAAGGAGTCAAGGCTAGCTCAGCAGGCGGTCCATTCTTCAAGCGGTAACAGACTGCAGGGTGTCAAGGCTGGCAATGCAATGCATCTCAGGTCCTACTGTTGCTTGGTCTATTGTGGTAAAAAACTGACAGGCCCACTCCAGCCTGGGGGAAGGGCACAATGGCCCCTACTGCATGTTCCTTTGTGCATGTGTCATAGCCAGGATAAAAGATTCATCTTCCTTGGCCTGGCTCTCTTTCCCTCCACCCTCTCCCAGAGGCTGCCTCTGACCGCCTCCCAACAAACCTCCCACGTGAGACCTGTTGCATGGTGTGGTTTGCTTGGGACCAAGCTGCCCATTTCTAACATTGATGCTGTGACACACTGTATTTGAAGTCCCACCATGTAGGTCCAGAGGACTGTGGAACCTGCCACTGCATGGAGCAGCTGCCACCATGTAGGTTACACCCACAAGACTTAATATCATCTCTACAAGTCGACCTGTTACACAGCCTTCCTTTCTGGTCATCAGATTACTTCCCTCCATCTAAACACCAGCAATTTGGTAAGCTACCCAACCCAGTTGGCATACAGAGCCCCTGGTCCCAAGAGAGAGTTAGCTACCCTCTGATAGTTCCAGGGATGGAGTTATCCAGGGTCTTTATAACTGGCCTTCCTGCTGATTCCTTATTACTTTCCCTTGGGTGAGATTTTTCTCTCTTCCCTGAAACAATTCCTTTCTCGCTGCTGAGAAACCCCATGCCTGGGGGAGCCATTCTCCTTGTCATCACTCAGGTGATAGCTTAAGGTCAGTATCCCAGTTTACCTTGTGATGACCTTGTGACCTGGCCTGTCTGTCATTTCTAGCTACTGCATTTCACCTCAGAATGCCAGAACAGTCGAAGCGATAGCTTCTGCTCACCCAGTAGGTGCCTCATCTGTGACCATGTCTCCAGGCTCTTCACTGGGATGTCTCTGGGAAAACCTCAAACCTCTAAAACTAGTCTCTGACTCAAAGGCCTCCAAACCTATCCACCTCTGCAGTCACGTCTGGCCCCATTATTCATTAGATAATCACTCCAAGTGTCTGCCTAACAGCACTTTTGGAACTAACACTATAAAGAATCTTTATAATTTATAATGGAATTTATAATTTATAATGGAAGAATGTTCTCTATGCCCAGGCCTTATCTTTGCTCCAAACCTTCTCTTTGCTCCTCTTGTTCTTCAACTCAACTCAACTATTAGCTATAAACCTCAATCAGAAGAAATTTCTACTATTCTTGATCTAGCTAATGAACCTCCCTCTGACCATCCTCATCCTGGCACTACAATCTCTGCTGCTTTCCCAGCACCCTCAACTTCTTGTTCTCACCAGGCCTCTCCATAGCCTTCTCACTCTGCTTCCCCAGACCCCTCCTCTCCTTTGCCAGCTACAGGCTGCTCTATCCATCCTACACTGGCACCCACTTTCAGTCCTCCAACCACTCACTCTGAGTCTGCAGCCATCGCCCCCCCCCCCACACACACACACATGTCATCCCCTACCAAGCCTAATCCATTGGGCCTGGCCAATTAGGTGTGGGCGGTCCCAGAATCCCTGAGGTAGAACAGTCTAGGTGAGTTGGGTATAAAAGTGATTGCCAGGGTCAATCCAAGTAAATGCAAAAATGTCCGGTGATTGGGCATCTAGAGGGATAGAGAAGAAAGCATCCTTGAGATCTATGACAAAGAAATGAGAAATTTCCCAAGGGGATGGTCAAAAGAAGGGTGTAAAGATTAGCAAGACAGGATGGAGAGGAACCACTGCAAAATTAATGAGCTTGAGATCTTGATCCAATGATTGGCAAAATTTAAGTTTCTATGCCTAATGGGACCTCTGGCACAAATACCAAAACCCTGGGCCCAGGGTCAAATATTACCACTACCACCCCAGGCATTTCCTTAGATCAGGCCAACTTCTCACACTGTGCTCCCTCCTTTTGAGGTCCCTGAGATTCTTTTATTACATGGGGTTCCTTAGTCACCACCATAGAAGCCACGTTCAAGTGGCTTAATGCTTCTAGACCAAATATGACTAAGGATTGCTGGGTTTGTTTAGCTCTAAGCCCCCTGAATATATAGGAATAGCTACTATTGACCCTTAGACCTTCCAACTTTTCAAATTACACTGACACCTATCCTTGGGAGACTTCCATCTCCTTGCTGGACATACAAGGAAATGGTACTTGTGTTAGGTCTTATAAATATCCACTGACAACATCACTCTATTCAGGTGATTCACTCTATTCAAGCTCATAATGTATATGTGATAAGCTTGTCCAATTCCCTTAGAATAATAAAGACTAATCTTCTAACAGCACTCAAAGGCACTTGATTTGCATGGACCACAGGCTTTTCTCTTTGTCAATCTGTGGCTCATTTCACAAATAAGCAAGAGCCTAAATTATGTATGCATCTTCATGTGGAACCACAAACCTAATTTTATGGAGGGACATCAGGGTGGGATCACATGGGCCTTTCTCCTAGCCCTCCCTCTAGGAGAGCTGTGCCCTTTTTAATGCCAATGTTGACTGGGATGAGTATTGTAGGATCAACAGGAATAGGAACCACTGTTCTAGTTACAGAGAAACAGAATTTCCAAATGTTAAGTGAGCAGGTAGATAAAGATCTGGCTCAATTACATTCAGCCATCTCATTTTTAGAACAAGCAGACTCCTTAGCTTAACTGGCCATGCAAAACAGACAAGCATTAGACTTGCTGTTCATTGGGAAAGAGAATTATGTATGACCCCAGGGGAGCACTGTCTTTTCCATGCCAATCATTCTGGGGTAATTAGAAACACTTTGGCAGAAGTTAAAACCAGCCTCCTCAATAAAGAACAGGACAGACAACAAAATATGAATTTGTTTGAAAGATTATTCAATTGGTCTTCTTGCTTAACATTCCTAATTACTGCCTTAGTAGGCCCCTGTGTGTTCTACTGTTAATTCTAACCTGTGGTCCATGTCTTATCAATGACCTCAAATCCTGCATCTGGAAAAGGATCTCAACAGTTAAACTCATAGTCTAAAAACTCACTATGGTTCTTTAAAGAACAACAATTTAACTTTAAGTTGCAAGCTCAAGAGGGAATGATGTGGTCTGACATAACTGTAGCCATTTTGTATGTAGCCTTCATGTTGCTCACAAGTTAAAAATTAAGTTCATCCACTTTTTAGGACTTATCTTTAACTGACACTAAAAACTGTTACCAATAGCGAAGAAGTTATGGTTTAATTACTTACGGTTTTGGAAATCTCATATTAGCTGCCTGGAAGACAGTCTTCTATTTGCCTTCAGAACAAGCTGAAGAGCTCTGAACCTGTAAGCCAGCCCAAATTAAATGATGGCCTCTATAACAGTTGCTTTGCTCAGGGTGTCTCTTCATAGCAATGAAAACACTAAGATGATGCCTTTAATCTTAACAGATGCAACGAGAGCTCTGAGTTCTAGGCCAACATGGAACAAGGTATGTTCCAAGTAAAGAAAAGCTTAAGTCCAAGTGTGGCTATACTAGCTTTAGTCCCAGACTTCAGGAGACAGAGTCATGCAGATCTCTGAGTCAACCTACAAAGAAAGTTTCCAGAACAGCTAAGCTTAGGCAGTGAAAATAGAAATCTGGCAAAATAAAAAATAGAGTTGCAAAACAGAAATCTGGCAATAATGTAATAGAACAAGACCTATTCTATCTCCAGCAAGCATCAGAACTCAGCAGCTTTGGCCATGTAGCTCATTGGCTTTAGTGTCAAGAATAGAAGGGGTTACTGGGACAACTGATGCTAGTTAGCTACTGCTAAAAAAATTAGTAGTGAATAAGAAGATACCATCATTACCAAGGTGAAATCATCTGGGAAGTGTTATCTGAGAGCACAAATAAGCTGTGTTCCAGAAATAGATAAGGTTTGACCTCATGCTGCAGCTAGATGTTCTTAATGGCTAAGAACCACCCAGGTTTTGAAGACTTGAAAGGATCATGAAGAGCAGCTAAGGCTTGGGCCTGTGGGAGTCCAAGGGAAACCATGGGTGAAGGTGCACCCTTATTTGAAGTTAAAAGGCCAGGACTTGAAGGGGGTCATGCAAAAAAATTTGAAGCTTGGCATCATGAATAGAGTCTATAAGAGGCTATTGGTGAAGCCTAGTTGCAGTGCAAGACCCCAGGGTATTAGAAATGCTGGTACCATGGGATGATCACCAAGAACAGCAGCAGCAGTAAAGTGGAGTCAACCAGAGCCTAAAGTGCTACAGAGACCAGAGCTGGAGAAGCAATTCAAGCCCTTTGGAGGAGCCTAGAAGATCCTGTGTGGATCCCAGACAATGAAACAAGAAGCTATAAAATTGAAGTTTGTGTTGGGTACCCTAAGACATTAAAGATGTCAGAGATGTGGGATACTTACTGAGGAAAGCTGCTAACAGCAAGTGGAACCAGCAAAAGAAGGTGAAGTTTGTTGCTGCTGAATGCTTCATCAGCCAACAGCAGCCAACAAGGATGAAAGGAGTTAGATAAAGCAATACATTTTAATTAATAAATCCCAATGGCAAGTTTCTGCTATTTACTCCAAAGGTTTACATTTCTGAATGAAAGACACACACACACACACAGTCTTTATATTTTGATATGCCTTAAACTGTGCAGCAACTGGGCCACTTTCTAACCTCTGCATGGTTAATCTACCTCCTGCTGATAATCCCAAATTATTACTTACTAAATTTTATATTTTCCCTTGGCCTCCCTGGACTCAGAGACCAACCCTCTGGACTGACCACACTTTCCTGTCTCCTATGTGGTGGCTATGCCTCCCTGCCCTCTCCTCTTCTCAGGCATGGTATCTCCTCTCCTTCAGCTTCTCCCACATGGTGGATCTTCACTCTCTGCTCTCTCCATCCCAAACAAGAGAATCCTAAAAGTTCCACCTCTGTCTACCCTGCCCAGCCATTAATAGCAGGCATCTTTATTTACCAATTAGAACAAACTGGGGGCAGAGTCCCTCAGTATCTTATATGCAGACACTTCTGTAAGCAGTTTGGGGGCCAAAATTAACTTTCAAATCATCATTAGGTAAAACCCACTACATTTCTTCTTTTTTTGTTCAATTAAAAAGGCTCTTTTTTCCTCAGATATATATTGAACATAATTGTAACAATTATGTAAATTTTAAGGTATGATATACACTTATAACATCTAATCCATCATATTTGGCAGTTTAGATAAAGCATTCTATCATCTGTCCTAACTTAGTTTACAATCTGTATCTCTAATAGGTTTAGTTTTTACCTTGTATTACCAAGTGAAAACCATCCTTTCAAATCTAGATCATCTTCTTTACTGCTAAACAATTTAAGTTCAATTGTGAGATTATAACTGGTCTTCAAGCACATCAGAGATATAAACAGGAATTAAATATTACTTGAATATGTAGAAAGCACAAAAACATAGATTCCGAAACTTTTGCAATTTGTAGAGATAGCTGAATACTGACAGTCCCCAATTCTTATAACATTGGAGCATCTGTCTTTAGCCTTATAGCCCAGAACCATCTGACAGACCTTAAGTGAATTAGTAATTATGAAGAACTAGCTTACCCTGTATTGGCAGAACTTAGCAGTCGACTATCCCACATCCAGTTTGTACTTTTTCAGGCAGTATTTTGTCTATAGAATGAAGGTAAGGTATTTCTTACCCAGTAGCTAGCTTGACACAATTGAAGCAACTCCAATTGGAGGTAATGATGCTCAATATTTTCTTTAAAGTGGGATAGGAATACTGTTGGGCAGACATGCCTCCTAGTCAAAAGAACTATTAATAAAATGATTTAAATGCCATATTTATAAATCTCTGATGGTTTGGGGAACTATTTAACTATGTATATTTATATATAAAGAGAGAACTTTTAAACCTTTAGTACTCTTAGCTATTTACTATTTGAATAATATTGAAAACACTTTATTGTAGTTAAATCAGAATCTAATATTACCATGAATTTATATCTGATCTTGTACTTGTATTATATAATCAGCCTAAACAGTGCATAATAACAGCAATTAGAAGGACTGTGCCTAAACCTTGTATTTTTAAATGAGTTTCACATGCATAAGGCCTGTCTAAGAGTAACAAAATTAATTTTGGAATTTTTATTAATATACAAGGATTTATACCAATGCAAACCTTAAACCTATATCAATATATAAATTCTGTACCAATGTAAGAAAATATAACTACAATTTATCATCTAAAAAATAAAGAGTTATACCAATGTAAAATTGTAGCTATAAAATGTTTGTTTAAGAGTAAATTTAGTAATCCATCCCGATATATCTAATTTCTCATATAGTTACTCTAGCCCATTTTTTCATTTCAAGCACCTTCCCTTGTCTAAGGAAGAAACGATAGAGAAGAGGAAAGGAAAGACAGAAATCTCTGAATCTAAGTTCTCTATTTAGATTCCTTCCTGTCCAAAATCATGATCATTTTCAAATTATTCTTTAAAATGTCAACCTATTTGTAATTTATAAAAATAACCATGACCAGGACACCCAAAATCAAGGAATCAGGATGAGTACTCTCCATGGCTTCTTCTGCTGAATTGGGGCAACGAGTATTTTTTAAGGGTCAGGGAGGGGTAGGAAAATTGAATTTTTGGTTAAACTTTTTAAAAGCTAGCTTTGGCATTTGTTATGCAGTTTCTGTATATTTAGAAGATTTAGAGCTTTACTGAAGTCCTGACTGGAAATGTCTGAAAGGCTGGATGAACCAATATCATTG
>NW_023045887.1:52994-115470 GCF_011762505.2 Arvicanthis niloticus
CCCAGCCAAGGCTGGCCCCCCCAGCAATATAAAGAATAAGATTGTATGGCCAATCGTTTCTGTAAGGCCTATAGTCTTCCTTGTATACAAATCTGCTGTGGCATTTTCCTGGGGGTCCAGACAACCAAGCATGAGCTCTTAAATGTCTTATAAAGTTAAAAAAAAGTACATGTTTCTTAAATTAAGCTGTATTTACAAAATTTGGGAATTAGCAATATGTAAAAAAGGAACAATTTCAAGCAATTATAAACCGAGCTATATACTTGTCATGAGTATAAAAATTGAAAGTTTGATTTTTCAGCATTTCAAACAGTGGCTACAACACGTAATTTAATTATTTGTGCTGAAGTAGGGGAAACTCAAGACAATGAACATGTAATCCAATTACATATACTGTCTTCCCATTAGATGAGCTGTCTGTAAATACAATAACATATTTTCTATGGGCTGCATGCATAAATTTACAAGAAATACAAAAGCATGCATAGAGAAAAACTGTAACAACTTGTCTTTTGGATAATGATTATCAAATTTGCCTAAAAAGATGGTCATGTAATAGGCCAAATATCAGTATTCTTTAATAACCAATTTAATTGCTGTTTGAAATAAGGAATATTTCATTAAGTTCTTTCTCAAAATACTTTTGTGATCCTGACCTACAATTCTGTATTACACAGCAAGAGCTTCAGAACAGGGTGTTAAACTTTCTTTGGAGATGAAGAAATATGAATCCACATTAATGGTCTCTTTTTCCAAAGGCTGCTGTGAAACAGCCAACAACTAATCAGTCTGTATAATGCATCTACTGATAACTAACAGCTTCCTCTACTTTCTGCAAAGCTATTTCTCCTTCATCAGCTAATTATCAAGGGGAATTAGGATTTGCATCCCCCATGAGAACATCAAACAGAGGGTTAAGTCCTCCTGTGGTGAGCTTAAGATGAGGTCTTAGCCAATTAGCATCTCCTAGAAGCTTTTGAAAATAGTTTAAAGTAAGTAAACTATCTTTTCTTATTTGAATTTTCTGTTGCAGTAATTATTTTAAAAAAAATTTTTAAAAGCCACCGTCATGCCGACTATCTAAGCTGTGGCGGGTCTGCCTAGCTCAGCCACCATGTTCTGTGGCCAGAGGCCATGTGTACGCCACAGTTAGAAACAGTCAGCCAAAACATCAGCCCTGCCACTCACAAGACACCAGGGTGGGAAATGGCTCTGTCAATCTTCCACACTGTCTCCATGAGGCTGGGCATAGCCCAGACCATCCCGCCATCCATGTGGGCTTGGTACAAAAATGAGACTCTAATGCTTAAATATCAATCAAAGGCTTTATATATTTAGTAATGCTCAATAACAATATGCCTGTACAATTAAAATTGTTTCCCAATTAGCTAACCTAAATATAAGTTGTTACCCATGACTGCTCTCCCTACCTGTGTGGTTCTCCATAACTCTTACATCTCTGCTCTCTCTACCTCCTCCTCTTCCTTTTCCTCATCCTCTCCTTACTCCTCTTCTTCCTCTCCTTACTCCTCCCACCTTACCTCCTCCTACAATTTTCTGTGCCACAGTTTGTTTAGGAATATAACTGGTGTCTCAAATATTGAAAAGATATTGCCTTTGAATTTTTTCTGAAGTAACAAGCACTCCCCAAAATTTTAAAGCTCGTTGTATGAGAGCAAAGGCTTGCATTAAAACACTTTCAGAGGGATCAGCTAATAAAATACCATACAATGAATAATAAACACTGAAAGATTCAAACTCCTAACTTTTTTGTATTGAAGCAACAACAAATTTTTTTTTATATAATAAAGGGTGATTAGCAATTCCTTGAGACAAAACTTTCCAATGATATTGCCTCATGGGCTCCTAAAAATTATAAGCAAACTCACTGAATGCAAATCTCCCACTTCACCAGGATGTAAAGGAACTGTATAAAAGCAATCTTCTAAATCCATAATAATTCTATATGCATTTCCTGGAATGGCAGCTGGAGTAGGCAAGCCAGACTGTAATGTCCCACAGTTTCATAAATATTGTTTGAACTTTGTTTTGGATTAATGAAATAACCAGTCTCTCATAGCTGAGTGAGAGTATCAGATAAAGGCCAAGTTGAGGCCAATCTTGTCCTCTCTTAATCCTTGAGCAATTCTTTTATTAGCAGGCACAGCTATGCCATAGAGAGAAGCAGGCATAATTTTAATTTTTCTAGTATAATCATTATCTATACTTCCTGGCCCATAAGCTGTCTGTTGTGAATGTCTTTGGGTCTGAGGCTGACCTTTCCTCCCCAAAGTCCAGAAAATATCTTTCTAGGGGCTGGTCAGGATGACCAAGACAAAAGGAATATCACACAAGCTTCTGTTGAGGCCACTCTGAGCTTTGTCTCAACTCAAATGTAAATGTTCTTAACCCTGGGCCCTAAAAAAGTCTGTTATTACCTTTGTTTGGGGGACAATCATTTCTACAATGACCCAGATCTTCACATTTAAAACATCTTTTTATCCCTTCACTTCTGTGAAAGCATTGCTTGCACAGTGGTTTCCTTGTAAGACAGCAGCCATAGCCAAACATTGATTGTATGAGGGCCCCAATTTTAGCAAAGATGAATGTATCCGGGTACGTCTGTCTTTGCTTTCTACAGCTGGATAGCTGTGCAGCAGGCCACATTAGCATTCTTATAAGCCAACTGTGTAACAAAAGGAAGTATTCATCAGGGCCTTGTTTAATCCCAGATAAAACTTGCAACTGAGATCACCTTTTTAATCTTGGGGGGCTAAATTTGCCTCTACCATTGTATCTATTAAAAGTGTTACCAGGCCTGTAATGTGTTAGGGGCAGCCCTACTTATACACTGAAGGCCTGGGGTCAGCTATAGGCATGCTAACACAAAGTCCTTGGGTCTCTGTGGAAAAAACCCTGAAACAGATGGCTAGAAGCTATTGTAAACAAGCAGCTTTGGTGGAAAGTTGCCAAGTCTTAGTCATAGACCTTGTAGATAGGTAACCTTGATGAATAGTACCAACTTAGATAAGGACAAGTAAATCATAGGTGGTGTCATAGTGACCTGTCCTCTGAAGCTTCATCCAGCTGACACTCTCTTCTGGAAGATATCTGTATTCCCCCTGAACACCTACACTCCTGTGTCATCCCCTTCTTCACATTCTGCCTTTTTGTATATATAACCCCTGTGTGAAAAAGTAATCTGATCTGCGATTTGATCAAATTATAGACAGAATCACCATTCTTTACATCTTTACCCTGTTCCCCTCCCCCTCTCTTTCAGGTGACCTCCTGGACCCCTGTTAATGCCCTGCTGGACAGGACAGTAATGTGCCACAGCTGTTTTTAACCTCTTTTATTCAACTCTACCTGCTCGATTCCTCTTCTCAACTATAAACATTTGTGAGTGAAAAAAACCTCAAACTCACAATTGAACTGCCAACCACAGCCAATGGATTACTGGCAGTTTAACTATATTTTTAAGTTTCCTTTGCAATATTAGAGTATAACCATAATTTTGGGAAACAAAACCAATTTTTTAACAATGTAAATAATCCATTTTCTCTAAAATCAACACCAAGTGCATTACTTTTATCTTACAAATTTTGGCTGCCAGTTCTTATATATGAATGCATGATAGTGCAGCTTTTAATATCTCACTAAAGAGATATTGTTTTAAATCTTATCCTTTATACATCTGGTTTCTGAATGACTCCTATCCTGAGTTATCAGGTTTAAGCCAGCTTTCTGTTAGCAAAGTTGCAAATTTTTAATCATACCCAATAACTTATAGGCAAATAATGTATAACCAAGACACATAGAATATTTGTATACTTTTAAAAGCAGTCAGAAACAAAAATGAAGTAGATGCAAATCTTATATATTTTATCCACACATTTTTTTTTTTTTTTTTTTTTTTTTTTTTTAATTTTTATAGGTGTAATTTCAAGAGAAAAGCACCTTGTCACTTTTTGGACCCAAAAAAAACAAAAAGTCACAGAGACTTTTTAAAGGAAAAACAATTATCAGCTTTCTTGTCATATAAGCCAAAAAGCTGCTGACCCCTTTAAAGGCAGATTATGTAAACAATCAGTTCCAGGCAGGGCTCCTCCTGCAGTGCCTTACTCCCAGCCACAGATCAGGGTAACTTATCCATCAGCTTCTGTTGAATAAATAGAAACTGCCTTTTAAACAAGTTTTACACTGAATCAAGGGGATGGATAGCCAGCAGTTTTAACCATTTTTTTCTTTTGAACAAGAAACACAGAACAATAATCATTGAAAAAAAACAAACAGAAAACAACCCCAAACCAGACAACTGACACCCGTGGACAGATTGGTGCTCCAAGGACAGACAATAGGCAGAAAAAGCAGAACTAAGGATCTCTCCAGTAAGAGCCAGAGAAAAAGCAGAACATCTCCTGATTTTCTCCTGCTCCCAGGAGGGCTTTGAAAAAGCCTTTTCCTTTTCTTTTGCTAACATAGCTGGAGACTGGACAACTGCTTTAGCACTTTCTCTCTCTCATCTTCAAGATTTAACTTTTTATCTCCTTCTTAGGAGCTGTAGCCTTTTCTCATCAATATTCCCCTCTTGTGGAAACCATGGACAAACATCACCAACAAAATCAAAGAATCTTTTAAGATCCTTTTCTTAACCTTAGTCCTCGTGTCTTGAGGGACTCCTTAAGACCCTTTAAGAATAAATCATGTTTGCTTAATGCTTGTCCCAGAATTGCGTTGCTTTTTTCTTACCTTAACTGGATCAATCTCACAGGCGGGTGATTCTGTGGTGACCACAATACAAATCTCTCTTCACTCGTGTTCACAGTGAAGCCACGATACTATGTTTGAGGTACATCCATGTGGAAGCAATGTTCAATCAGACCCTGACCCCAAAGGCCACATGTCAGGCGCCAATGGCCTGGCCTGTGGGGTATTTCACCCCTAGGGAAGGGGGTGAAAGAATGGAAGGACAAGAGACACAAAGAAGAAGCAGTAGTCTGAATGTCTGATCAAGTGCTTAACCTTTATTGTTCAGGCCACCGTTATAAAGACAAGAGGTGGGAAGGTCATCTATCAGTCAGGGTCCAGGGCCATCCCATAATTTCAAAGTTCTCTATGCCCACAAGCATTCCTTAGTCCATACTGCTTATCTAAATATTTTCTCACAAGCAAGAGGGCAATAAAACATTTGTGGGTTCAAGTTCCTTATCTGATTAATATTTAATCTCAGGCAGGAGGGCAGTAAGTTATTCCTTAACTCAGGCTGTTTAACTAGCTGCCATTTGCCCTCAGGCTGGAGGACAATAAAGTCTTGGCTCCCAGCAGATCTGTTTAAGAATAGTTTCTTTGGGATGATTCCTATCTTTGTTGTTCTCAATCTAGTCCACTAGCAAACACCAAACATAATCTTCAGCTGCAGACAAGTTCACGTCAGCAGATACCATATGAATCAGCAATTGCAGTTCAATCCAGAAGAAACCTTGAGGCTTGCCAACCACCTGAGCTTGAGGCAGCAACAAGAAATCACAGGAACCTCATGAGAAGTTCTTTGGCCAGTTTGTCTCTATGAAGTCACCACAGTGAAGCTCAGCAATCCAATGTAAGGTGAACCAATACATGCGTGTCATCAGCAAAGAATAGTGAGGCAGAGCAAAGTGAACCAATGCCTGAGCTCCCACTGATAGTGAGGTAATATTTAAATTACTCCTAAACATCACTTGTCCTTTTAGCTGTATGCTATAGCACAACTTCCTTTCACATGTGTCTGCTTCAGGTAAACATTCTTTTACCTGTGTCCCTGTTGGGGCCTAGACTGGCCCATTTTGGGCGGTCTAAAATGTTGAGGCCCTCTCCACTCCGTACTTGGCGGCCACTGTTTTCCGGTCCAAGCTGCCGCTCCTGTCCTCGGGTCAGGGTTCAGCAAGAGAGAGAGTGAGGAAGGACTCGAAGAATGGAGACCAGACAGAGTGTGTTTCAATCCTGTTTATTCTTCAGTCTCTCTTCCTAGTCCAAGTTCCAAGTCTTGAGTTTCTAGTTCCTAGTTCCTAGTTGCACTCCTCATTGTACTCTTCCAAGTGTCTAATGTCTACTCCTACTCCTAGTGTCTGAATCTCTGTTACTCCAAATTGTTCTCTAAGTTGTACTCTCTAAAGTGTCTGATTCTCTCTCTCTTCTGTCTGCCTCTCGCCTTTATATGTCTCACTTCTAAGCCACGACTTCAGGTCACACCTTTAATCATGCCCTTAGGTCTTGTCTCTAAATCTGATCTCTAGGTCACACTCTTAAGTCACACACCTTTAATCTCACACACCTTTAATCTCACACACCTTTACTCTCACACACCCAAGGAAAGTCCTGGGTATCCAAAGCAAGATGTTACAAAGCAGAGTGTGCTCAGCTGTTGTAGGCTATTGTAATACAAGTCTCATGTCAGGGTATATGGCTCAAGATGGCTGCAAAGCTGATAGCCGCTTTCTGCTAAAAGTCAGCCCCCAACATGTCCCCAGCAAAACATTGTTTGACATAGCTGACTTTCCAAAGAAACCAGAATTTTCCACTTCACTTCTGCTGCTAAGATCTGAGCTCTTTCCTCAGCCTGCTTCCCCACTGCAATGGGCTGAGCCCTCTGAAGCCTTGAAGTAAAATTAACAAAAAACAAAAACAAACAAAAAGCTTGCCTCTGTTATAGGGAGTTGGAAGTGAGTAATATGAGCAGCTCAATGGTTAAAATTCTATTTTCATCAACATGGGACTCAATTATGAAATGAGAGTGAATTGGTCTTAAACAGAAGCTGGTAACTTTTTAAAGTTCTGGGGCCAGAAGTCCAAGCTCAGGGCAGCATCAGATTTGTATTCTGTGGAGAGCACTTCAGACTTCATGGTTGGGTTCTGGTGAGGGCACTTCAGACTGCATGGTTGTGTTCTGGTGAGATTGCTTCAGGTTTCATGGTTGTGTTCTGGTGAGATTGCTTCAGGTTTCATGGTTGGGTTCTGGTGAGAGCACTTCAGACTGCATGGTTGTGTTCTGGTGAGGGCACTTCAGAGTGCATGGTTGTGTTCTGGTGAGATTGCTTCAGGTTTCATGGTTGGGTTCTGGTGAGAGCACTTCAGACTGCATGGTTGTGTTCTGGTGAGGGCACTTCAGAGTGCATGGTTGTGTTCTGGTGAGATTGCTTCAGGTTTCATGGTTGGGTTCTGGTGAGAGCACTTCAGACTGCATGGTTGTGTTCTGGTGAGGGCACTTCAGAGTGCATGGTTGTGTTCTGGTGAGATTGCTTCAGGTTTCATGGTTGGGTTCTGGTGAGAGCACTTCAGAGTGCATGGTTGTGTTCTGGTGAGGGCACTTCAGAGTGCATGGTTGTGTTCTGGTGAGATTGCTTCAGGTTTCATGGTTGGGTTCTGGTGAGAGCACTTCAGAGTGCATGGTTGGGTTCTGGTGAGAGTGTTCTAGGCTGCAGGCAGCCACCTTGTTGCTGTGTGCTCCTGGCTTTTCCTTAGCTAAGGATTCCTACTCTTCTTAATGCTGATTAGATTTTTTTTTTGTTTGGTTCAGTTTTGGTTCATTTTTTTGTTTTCTGGGGTTTTTTTGTTTGTTTTACAAACAGATTGACACAGCTCAGGATTGCCTCAGACTTGCTAATGCTGGCCTTGAACTCTTGATCCTGTTGCTTCCATTTCCCAAGTGCTAAGATTAACCACCTTGCCTGGTGCTAACTGAATCTTGAGAGTCCCACTCTTATGACATTATCTAAATCTAAATCAAGTTGCCTTCCAAGAAATCTCACAAATAAGTATTATCATTTTGGGAGGCTCAGTTCCAAGGAGTCACAATTAACCAGTCGTTTTCAAGTATTTGCTACTCACTACTTTACCAGTGAGATTTAATATCCTCAATGTCGTATGTATTAGGAATAGTTTCTCCAGATACTTATATTCTTATATTCTTTGCCGATTTATCTATTACAATGTTTAGGTTTTTTTTTTTTTTTTTTTTTTTATTTTATTTTATTTTTTTTTTTATTTTTTTTTTAATGTGGGAGAGCACACTATGCTGCAAGAAGGCCAATACTTTTGTTACATATGGGGTAAAGCACTACAGCTTGATTCTATTTTGAAAATATTGCTTTTAGATTTTTAATAATTCTCTGTGTGTGGTGTATGTACATGCTTGTACAGGTATATGCACATATATGTGCAGATGTGCATACACATGTGTGGAGAGATCAGAGGACAATGTTGGCTATCATCCTCTATTGGCAGCAGTAGGTTCTCCTTAGGATGGATGCCCTCACCAGCCATGGGTAGTTGGCTGGATTTACAGTGCTCAGCATGAATTCCCTCCTACTGAGCAAGTCTGAAGTTCAATCTCACAGCTGTTGGTTATCCCCAAGAGGCAAGTGACTTTAATGCACCTTTGGGTATATGTTTTCGTTCTGTCCATTGTTGTAGTTCCTACACTTTACAGCTGGATATGGTCATTTATGACTTCTCTCCCTTGATAGGTCACACAGCACCTTCATGTACTATGAGAGCTCTTCCTTAGGGAGGAGGCTTTCAGGTCAGTCCCATTTCATTTTCTCCAAATCCTGTGTCTGAAATGCAGGTGTCATCAGCATTAGGGTCTCCAAATTCTGGGAGGAGCCAAGGGCAGGAACAGTAGCCTGTGTTGTTTTGAGAAACTTTTGGGTTCCCCTGACCAAAATCTCAAAGATAAATTTCCCATGTGTAGTGGTTTGAATATGTTTGGTCCAGGGGGTAGCACTATTTGAAGGTATAGCCAAGGAGTAGGTGTGTCACTGTGGGTGTGGGCTTTTAAGACCCTCATCTTAGCTGCCTGGCAGCTAATCTTTTTCTGTTGGCCTTTGGATGAAGGTGTAGATCTCTCAGCTCCTATTGCACCATGCCTGTCTGGACACTGCCATGCTCCTGCCTTGATGATAATGGACTGAACCTCTGAACCTGTAAGCCAGCACCAATTAAATGTTGTTTTTAAGAGTTGCCTTGGTCATGATGTCTGTTCACAGTAGCAGAACCTGAACTAAGACACCATGCCTGATCCTAAAGCTTTTATTAAATAGTCTCTAGGGGGAAATCTTTATTACCTCAAGTGCTATAAGTTCATTTAAAACACACACACACACACACACACACACACACACACACACACACACACACATTTTTAAGTAAACATACAATAGCATATTTCCGTAAGGCATTTCAAGCATCGTTATTTCTCCCTCCCCTCCCTCTCCATTGTATTGCCCTTCCTGCCATCTCCATTTTCCAGTGTCCTTCTATGCCCTTTTCTAGTTGTGTGTCTGGGTATAACAACAATAATTTGAGAAAGAATGGGAAGGGGATACAGCAGGAGTAGGAGAGGGGTGAGAAAGGCGAAGAAATGATATAAATACAACGTTCATGTATGAAACTCTCAGAAAAGTAACATTTAAATAAAAACATAAAGCTGGGCAGTGGTGGCACACATTTAATCCAAGCCCTCGGGAAGCAGAGGCAGGTGGATTTCTGAGCTCGAGGCCAGCCTGGTCTACAGAGTGAGTTCCAGGACAGCCAGGGCTACACAGAGAAACCCTGTCTCAAACAAAACAAAACAAAACAAAACAAAACAAAACAAAACAAAACAGCATAAGTAATTAATAACTTCTACCATCTAACAAGTTTTTACCACATACAGTATCCTAGCATAAATAACTAACATCAGCTGTGCAGTAGTGGCTTACACCTTGAGTTCCAGCACTAGAGAAGCAGAGGCAGGCAGATCTTTGAGTTTGAGGACAGACCTGGTTTACAAAGAGACTTGCAGAACAGGCAGGGCTGTTATACAGAGAAACCCTGTCTCAAACAAACAAAACCAATCAGCCCACAGACATATATTGAGCGTTTTCTATGTATCATACACAACATATATCATCTCATTTAATTTTCACAAACCTATTACTATTGTATAAGTTAAGAAATTGAGATTTGCCAGGCTATGGTGGCACAATCTTTTTTTTTTCTTTTTCTTTTTTATTTATTTATTTTTTTATTGGATATTTTATTTACATTTCAGATGCCATCCCCTTTCCCCATTTCCCCTCCCTAGAAAACGCCTATCCCATACCCCCTTCTCCTTTTTGCTTTTATATAATTTTTTTTAATGTTAACCAATAGCTTTATAAATTTGGTAATGCTCAATATCAATCAGAAGTGTAACCTAATAACCAACCTAGATATATCAACTATCTTTGACTGGCGGAGACATGTGAACATCTGTTTCCATGTCTGGCCCCCCTCTCTCTTTCTCTCTCATCACCTAACTCCTCCTCTTCTTCTCCTCCTCCTCTCCTTACTCCTCCTCTCCGTACACCTCCTCTCTTTACTCCTCCCACCTTAGCTCCTCCTACATATCACCGTTCCTGTTAAAATAAAACTTTTCTCTCAAAATACAGTTAGAGCATAACTATACCAATTTATGTCAGTAAGGTGCAAGATAGACCTAATACCTAGTCCATCATTTTGTTGACTAAGCAGAACCTCTGTCATCTCTCCTAGATAAAAGACTTAGTTCTGAACCTGGCTTTTTTTTCTTGGCTTTAGAATGAATGTCAGCTGAAAACCATCCTCTCAAATCTTTTCTCTCAAAGTAAATAGCAAGGATTGGCTATGAGACTATAAGTTTTCAACCCCATCAAAAATCCAGAATGACAGCCGGGCGGTGGTGGCACACACCTTTAATCCCAGCACTTGGGAGGCAGAGGCAGGCAGATTTCTGAGTTTGAGGCCAGCCTGGTCTACAGAGTGAGTTCCAGGACAGCCAGAACTACACAGAGAAACCCTGTCTCGAAAAACAAAAACAAAAAAACAAACAAAAAATCCAGAATGACTGAGTTAACTGAAATTATGGGAAGCACAAAGCATAGCTTCTAAAACATAGCCAACTTATAGAGACCGCTGAATACCTGGACAGTCCCTATACTACAGAACATTGGAGCATCTGATCTTCAGCCTTCTAGCCCAGGATCATCTGACAGACCTAGTGATGCAGAATTATTAAGAGCTGCCGGGCGGTGGTGGTGCATGCCTTTAATCCCAGCAGTTGGGAGGCAGAGACAGGCGGATTACTGAGTTCGAGGCCAGCCTGGTCTACAGAGTGAGTTCCAGGACAGCCAGGGCTATACATAGAACCCTGTCTTGAAAAACAAAACAAAACAAAACAAACAAACAAAAAAGAATTATTAAGGGCTGATTACTCTGTCTTGGCAGATATAATCAGTCAACTATTCTGCAAGTGTGTCCTTTTCTGGACAGTGATTTGTCTGTAGATGGAAAGAGACAATTCTTGCCTAGTGGCTGACTCACCACAATTGGAATAACTCCAAAGATGCTCAATTTCTTCTTAGAATCCAAGACAGGAAGCTGTCAGGAGCAGACAGGTCTCTAATCAAAATGAACATTAATACAGAAATGTTTGTAACGTCAATTCTGTGGATTTCTGATGTTTTGAAAACCCATGCCTTACTATCCATGTAAGGCAATCTGGACTGTTGTCTGTTCACTCCTCTCAGCTATTTCTAAATAAAATTTAGAAAACACTCTAACAATAAACTCAAAGCCATGAATTTGATGTAGGTCCTTAACTCACAGGCTAACCATCTCTAATCAGTTAAAAAAGTTAAAGAAGGATTGGGTCTAAGCCTTGTATTCCTAAAGGTGTTATATAGGCACAATGCCTATGAGAGTATCAATATTCATCTCACTTTTATATTAATAAGAAGCTCGTACCAATGATAACCTTAAATTTGAAATCAAAGTAAATTTTGTACCATTTAAGAAATTATAACTTCATCTTAATAACAATTATACATATTTCTACCAGTAGGTTATGGCTATGCAATAAATCCTAGCTAATACTCCCTGTTCCAATAAAACCACTACTTTTCCCTAGAAAGACAGCCCAATATTAACCACCTCAGTCCCCAATCCCAGGGAATAAAAGCACCGACTCTTCATTAACTTCTTCAAGCTGATTATGGGTGTTGAGATATTAGAACAGGGGTTGGGGGAAGAGTAAATTGATAAGCCTCTGACACTGTATTTTCACTGCATCCCAGGACATCAGAGGTTCGAGCAGGTCTGCTCAGCTTGCCTGATGAATAGATACACCAAGGCTATGTATTCTGCAATATACAATTCTCAAAACAAATTTTAGTATCAAGATAATTGTTTGTTTGAATTCTGGAATCTAGTCATCTGGCGGCCTGCCTCTGTCATGTCTAATCCATATAATTCTGGAAGTTTCTATGAGGGTGTGCTCCCACCATCCTCCCATTGTAGCCTCCCTGCTCTCAAATTTCCCAACATCAGGGAATCCAAACTTTCAGGCACCTAGGCCCTTCACTTCCACTGATGCCTAACCTCTTACCCCATTCTCCCCTTCCAATTACTATGAAGGTATGCTCCCACCATCCTCTCATTCCCACCTCCCTGCTCTTACAATTCCCCAACACTAGGGAATCCAAACTTTCAGGTACCAAGGCTGTCCACTTCCACTGATGCCTGGCAAGGCCACCCTCGACTACCTATACAGGTGGAGCCATGAGTTTCCTCCCCCCCCCACCCCACCTTTGTGTTCTCAGGCTGGAGATTTTAGAATGGCTACTCCAGCTTGTTTCTTAGGACCATTTGCTTGAAAATTGTTTTCCAGCCTTTTACTCTAAGGTAGAGTCTGTCTTTGCACTGAGGTGGGTTTCCTGTATGCAGCAAAATGCTGGGTCATGTTTATGTATCCAGTCCATTAGCCTATGTCTTTTAATTGGGGAACTGAGTCCATTGATGTTAAGAAATATTAAGGAACAGTGATTGTTGTCTCCTGTTATTTTTGTTATTAGAGGTGAAGTTATCTTTGTGCGGCTATCTTTTTTTGGATTTGTTGGAAGAGGGTTAATTTCCTGCTCTTTCTAGGGTATAATTTCCCTCCTTGTATTGGAGCTTTCTTGCTCTTATCCTTTGTAATGCTGGGTTTGTGGAAAGATATTGTGTAAATTTGGTTTTGTTATGGAATATCTTGATTTCTCCATCTATGGTAATTGAGAGTTTTGCTGGGTATAGTAGCCTGGGCTGGCATTTGTGTTCTCTTAGGGTCTGTATATCATCTGTCTAGCATCTTCTAGCTTTTATAGTATCTGATGAGAAGTCTGGTGTAATTCTGATAGGTCTGCCTTTATATATTACTTGGCCTTTCTCCCTTACTGCATTTAATATTCTTTCTTTGTTTTGTGCATTTGTGTTTTGATTATTATGTGATGGGAGGTATTTCTTTTCTGGTCTAGTCTATTTGGAAGTCTGTGGGCTTCTTGTATGTTTATGGGCATTTCGTTCTTTAGGTTAGGGAAATTTTCTTGTATAATTTTGTTGAAGATATTTATTGGCTCTTGAAGTTGGGAATCTTCACTCTTGTCTATACCTATTATCCTAACGTTTGGTTTTTTCATTGTGTCCTGGATTTCCTGGATTTTTTGTGTTAAGAACTTTTTGCATTTTGCGTTTTCTTTGAGAGTTGTGTCAATATTTTCTATGGTATCTTCTGCACCTGAGATTCTCTCTTCTATCTCTTGTATTCTGCTGGTGATGTTTGCATCTATGACTCCTGATCTTTTTCTTGGTTTTCTATTTCCAGAGTAGTCTCCCTTTAAGATTTCTTTATTGTTTCTACTTCCATTTTTATGTCCTGGATGGTTTTATTCAATTTCTTCACCTGTTTAGTTGTATTCTCTTGTAATTCTTTAAGGGATTTTTATGTTTCCTTTTTAAGGGCTTCTACCTGTTTACCTGTGTTCTCCTCAAAGTCTTTGAGGGTGTTATTTATGTTCTTCTTAAAGTCCTCTATGATCATCATTAGAAGTGATTTTAAATCTGAATCTTGCTTTCCTGGTGATATGGGGACTTGTTGCGGCCCGCTCTGCCCCATACTTGGGGGCCCAAGTGTTGTGGCCTGAGCTACCTCACGTTTGGGAGCCAAAATGTCATGGGCCGCTCTGTCAGTGTTTGAACCTGCACTGCCAAAAGCCTTGGGGGCTAAATTGTTAGAGCCCACACTGCCCCAAGCTGCTCTGGTCCACGGGTTGGGGTTCAGCAAGAGAGAGTGAGGGTGGATGTGAGGAATGGAGACCAGACAGAGTGTGATTCAATCCCATTTATTCTTCAGTCTCTCTTCTTCTCTCCAAGTCCCAAGTCTTGAGTTCCTAGTTCCTAGTTCCTAGTTCCTAGTCCCTAGTGCCTCCAAGTGTCTCAAGTGCCTATTCTCTAATTCCAAGTTCTTCCTCCAAGTGTCAATTGCCTAATACCTAATAATAATTTCTTCTGTCTGCCTCTCACCTTTTATATGTCTCTCTTCTAAGCCACGCCTTTAAGTCACGCCTTTAAGTCATACCCTTAGGTCTTGTCTCTAAATCTTATTTCTGAGTCACACACTTTTAAGTCTCACACACCCAAGAAAAAATCCTGGGTATCTAAAACAAGATGTTATCAGAGTGTGCTCAGCTCTTGTAGGCTATTGTAATCAAGTGGGTTGTCAGGGTATATGGCTCAAGATGGCTGCAAGGATGATAGCTGCCTTCTGTTGGCTTCCCACAGGGACTTCAGGACTTTCTAGTGTGGGAGAACTAGGTTCTAATGATGCCAAGTACCCTGGTTTGCTGATGTTTTTGCTCTTGCCTTTTGCCATCTGGATCTTCTTAGTGCTACCTGCCCTCACTGTCTCTGACTGGAGCCTGTCTTACCTATTACCTTGGTGGTTTCATAACTGTGTGGTGTGGGTGTTACTACTGGGGTTAGAGCTGGGGTCCAGGATCTGCTCAGTACCCAGCCACAGACTGGAAAAAAAAACAGTGCTCCAGGCCAGGAGTGAATTTCTGGGTCCCAGTCACTCCCTGTTTGGGGCGGGTGTTGCTGACTCATTACCTAAGATACTGCCTGGGTTAGAGCTCCTGGGAGGCCCACTTCCTCTGGGTTCTGTGAGATTGGGGGCAGAGCTGCTGCCAGGGATATGCTCAGTGATCAGGCTCAGACCAGAAGGAACCAGTGCTTCTGGCCAGGAGTAAGTTCCTGAGTCCTAGTGGGTCCCAGTTATTCCCTGTTTGGGGTAGTGTTGCTGACTCCTTACTTAAGGTACTGCCTGGGTTAGAGCTCCTGGGAGGCCTGCTTCCTCTGGGTTCTGTGAGATTGGGGACAGAACCTCCACCAGGGTTCTGCTACATGTTTGGGTCTAGACTGGAAGCCATAATTATTTTATAATTGATCTTACTGTATGTTGTTTGTTATTATAAAAGAAAGACCTTTTCTATTTAGACAAAAAGGGGAAATTGTTGAGGTTTGGTCTTTAGCTATGTATTGTAATGTTAAGTACAAAGTCTGATTGCTCCCAGGACAAGGAGATCATCATGTATGCTATGTGAACTTGCTTCTTAATTTAAAACTAATGATCAAATAAAAATGTAGACAACCTACATCTAGGCAGAAGAGAGAAAGGTGAGATGTTGGTTCTTGGGCTTCGGGGTCTAGGGAGGACCACATGAGAGGGGGAGAAAGAATGTGGAGAGAGAAGACACCACGGGGTAAGGGATTGTAAGAATGGTTCATGAAGGTTGGCCAGTCAGAGTCAGAGCATCCCAGGCAGAACTTACCATGTCATTTCTCAGGGCTATTGGAAGGGAAGTAGACAAAATAGTCATATAATAAATATTTTGTGTCTTTTATCTGGGACTGAATGGTCAAAGGTGGGGTAGAAATGACTGAGTGAGATGAAATATTTACTACAACAGATCCCCTGGAGCTGAAGTTACAGGAAGTAGTGAACTGCCCCAGGTGGATTCTAGGGACCAAACTTAGGTCCTCTGTAGGATTTGAAAAGCTTTTGACAGAGTCATTTCTACATTTCCCCTGTTGAGGGATTTAAATGAGAGAATAATTAATATATAATGAAATTTAATTTTATTTAAATTTTAATTAGATTTAAACATTAGTTATTAATATTTAAATGAAAGAAATATCCAATGTCTGGCACCAGCAGTCAGTGGTAGTCAGCTCATAGTTCCTCTGCCAAAGCAGTTTTGTTCTCCTCTCCCTTCCCTGTCCCTGATGGGCTGGGGCACGGTGCTTAATGAAAGGAAGGGCAAACCCAATCTGTATTCTCTGCCATGCCACGTGGTATAGAAGCTGAAATCTCTGCCCCAGTAAGCCTCATACAGGAACACCCTGAGATGACTAACAACCACATTACTTAGATGCCCCACGCTGAGAGTGTCACAGATCATCTTTCTTACAAGTGGCTGTCAGCACCAGGTTGTTGCTGCAGGCCCAAAGACTCTCTTGTGAGATTTCTGAGGAGAGCCAGTGAAGGTCTATCATCTGCTGGCTCTGCTCTTCTCTGAGTCTTCACTCAGAAGAGCCATGGGAACCTTTGAAGGACACCTGCTGCCAGGAGTAGGCTTCCTCATGTTAGCTGTCTACTATTCCTTGCTAACATCTTTGGCCCTGCTCCGGAAACAGAAGGTGCTCAAGCACCCCTTGCTCCCGAAGAAGCTGCTAGGACACAGGCTGTTTTGGAAGGTATCCTATGAAGCACTGACAAAGGTGGTTGTCCTCTCTATTTGTATCATTGATGAATACTTCTACCCCCCAGGAGTCAACCGTCTGAAGATGATAGACTGGGAGGACCCTCGGCGAGTGTTTATTTTCAAGGACAACTGGGAGCATGTAACCATGTTTGGGTTCTTTTTGCTCAGTGGCATAGTGGACATTGTGAGCCAGGCACATCTGACACGTTGGAGTGTGAAGCTGGAGCGTGCAGCTGAAGCCCTGGCTTTCTATGTGATGGTACTGCTGATGATAACCCATATTGAGAACAAAAGCGCCTTGGAAATCCGAGTGCATCTTCTGTTAGTCTTGCCTGCCTTCTTGCTTGCTCTGGTGCTCACTGTGGAGATCTGGATCCCTGACAATGCCCCACTCTGGGTCCTCAAGAGCTGGATGGCACTGGTGTTAAGCACTTGGATGATGCAGATCTGTGAGATGTATATACCTTTCACTGGACAGCCCTGGAGGGCAGACAGCCCTGTGGACCTGGCATTTCTAACCATCTTCTTCTGCTGGCACCTGGCCTTAGGGCTGGCCTTGTTCTTTACCATCTATGGCCTCTGCAGTCTCTGGCACTGTCACTATTCTTCCTGGACAAAGCCTCTTGAGATGAGGTACCAGCGGTGCTCTATGGGATCCAGTGGTGAAGAACTAGAAAAGCTCACTGCAGAACCTGTGCCACAGAATGGAGGTGTGTAGGCACAGAAACTGTCTTGAGTGTGCATGCACAGCCTGGAGCCCACAGCATAGCTTTTCCACCCTGGATCCAGCTTGCTTATCCCCAAATATACCTGTAGCTCTGAGGAAAACTTCTTAGTTATCACGGTTCCATCCAGGTCAGTCCCTCACCTCTTTTCTTATCTGTAGGGTTTCTGGTCATTCATCTGGAAAGAACAAAATGGTGCTTTTCTGTAATAGCTTTTGGTAAAATTTCTTAGTAAAAATAAAGGAAGGGAAAAAGAAAGGAACTTAAACTGAGTACGTCTACTTCTGACTTCTGGGAAAGTAGGGAGGAAGAAGGGGAGGCAGTTTACCAAGGGTTGAAGTCAAGAGAGCAAAGATTCCTGAGTGGAATTCTTGAAGATGGTTGTAATAAGGTGATTACAATGTAATTTTAGGGATGGTGACTTGCTCAGTGTGTAGAGGCACCAGCCACAAGCCTGAGGACACGAGGCCTATCCCTGGGAAACACAGTGTCAAAGGAAAGACTTGACTTTGACAATTTTGTGGCAAACATACACTAAAAATAACATGATATCAATAATATGTTTAAGCAAGTTTAAAGTGTGTGTGTATATTCCACAGGTAGAGTGTCGGCTTAGTGTTCCCGAGAACCTGGGTTCACTAGTCCAGCAAAATAAAAAAAAGCAAGCCAATAATTTGTACTGCCTTGGTTTTTGCTGTGACTCAAAACAACTTGTTCCAGCTCCTTCAGAAAATCTATTGCATGTATTGTATCTTTTGTGACTGCTTCTGGGGAGAAAGCAAAGAAATGCTTGGATCTCACCTGAGGAGAATGGGCTGGGGGAAGAGTCCCATGAAGTGGAGATGGATATAAATGATCTTCATGGATGTCTTCAAATGAGATGCAGACACCAAACATCTGGAAGTTTACAGACATGGCAGTATGGAAGGAGGTGGAGAAAGGAAAGCTGGGAGAAGCAGACACATGAAACCACTGTGTTTACCTTCCCATACAGCCAGGAATGCTCTCCTCCAATCAGGGAAAGCTTCTAGAAGCACAAAGGTTTGCAGACAGCAGACAGTGCAGCTATTTTAAAATGCCATAGGCATCCAAAATGAAGCAGTGATAAGCAGAGCCTGGACCATGGTCTCTGGAGACCATCAGAGGGGGGAGCCAGGGCTCTAGCAGTCTACATTGGCTAGGAGTGAATCTTATAAAGGGGCCTATCATTCTGAAACACGATCCAGGCCTCTGGCCCACACACCCCAAGCCTTCTCTTCCCAGTGGGGCATGAACCAACTCAAACAGAAACTTTTTCTACCAAAAAGTCCCAGAGCCAGAACCGGCTTCTCCCTATGACTAAGAAACTTAAGCTTTGGGTCTCCTTGTGTTATACTCTGCTCATGTCCATGGTGGCAGTGTTCATATTTATCACTGATAATTTATATGTCACAGAACATTCACAAAAGTGAGGATTTAAATTCTTTTCTCTAAAGATTGTTCTCAAAGTTGCATTAGCTTTCTAGTTGGAAGAACCTGGCTCTGCCTCACTCCCCAGGCTTAGCAGAGCTGTGCTGTCAGTCTGAGTCACACAAATCCAACTATCTGAGTTGACAGCACATTCTCTGTAAGAGGGAAGTGTTAAAACATGTCCTCACACCACCTGAGAGCAAAAGCGTAGGATGTGAACTGTATCTCACACAAGATGAGAGGCACTTGCGAAATTCAGTTCCTTGGTCAACACGTATACATGGGGGACTTTGGCAGTAGTTCAGGAGTGATGTACTTGCATAGCATGTCAGGAGGCCTTGGCTCCATTCCTTGCACCACACAAACAAACAAACATGAGTGTCAGCAGATCCTAAGTGTGATTTACAAAAGGGAATTAGAGTTTGTGGGTAGTTGCTTGGAAAACGCAGAGAGGGATCCTCCATGCTGGAAGTTAGGCATGGCTGCTGTGGCTCCACAGTTTCTTATGGCGTGGCCCCAATGACAGGAGAAAGTCCATGGGCTTTTACTGGCTTTAATGTCATGGCAGATGGTGGATGGATCTGGATGCAACCCCCCAAAACCCAGAGCACACCCAAGTTAAATAGGGAGGGAGAGAGGGAGCATGGGCTGGGTAGGAATGCTTAGTTGGCTCCACCCTCTGGCTTTGAGGTACCTCGTTAGTATGTAAATCTCCTTAGGGCCCGAGGCCATAGACCTCTATGTGGGGGTGGTTGTCGGAGGGCTGAAGCTAAATGAAAAGAACCAGTGCCTGGGAGCAGAGCTGAACTCCTGCCATCCAATAAGGTTCTGAGGTTCTAAGCTTGTGCTTGACCAAGCACCCAGCTGCTTTTCACAGCCCACCACCCCACAAGAGTTAACAGATGTGTCTCAAACAGGAGGCAGAAATACTTTACCTAGGCTGACTACTTATCTCCCTGTGCTTAGTGTGGGGTTTGTCTGCACATCTGGACCCTGAGGATTGCATTGGTTACTGTTTTCTGAAGAGAACAGGATATTTAGATGGAAATATAGATAGATAGACAGACAGACAGATAGACAGACAGACAGACAGACAGACAGATAGACAGACAGACAGACAGACAGATAGACAGACAGATGAGATAGAAAAGCATAGCTGTAGCCGCCTGTGGCCACAAGTCAACTGGATTCACCTGAAAGGGGGCCTGGGAATGAAAGGGGATGGAGGGCAAGAAGAGATGAAGCCAAGACAAAGTTCTCTGATCAAGGCTCATAGCTTTAATGTTCAGCTCTCAATTTAAAGGGGAAGACCCAACCCACAACCCCTCCTGGTTTCAGATGGGTGGGATAATCCATAGTCCACTCCAGGTCACGGCCAGAGATGTCTTCAGGCAAGCCCAGGGGCAGTTCTGCTTCTGTGTTCTGGGCAGGCAAGGTGGGTAACTCCACTTAGATCCTATCACTTGGTCTTGTTGTGGTTAACAGGGTCTCTCAGGCCTGCTCATGGTGGGGGGAAGGGTACAGTTCCCCCGTTTTGGTTAACTTAAAAAGAAAAGTTAGAGAGAGGTGAGGCAGGAATATGGTCGTCGTGATATCTGGCTACTTCCTGCTGACATTGGGGGCGAAGTGTCTCTAGGGGGAACCTAGAAGAATGGGTATGGGGGATGTTTGTCCAGTCTTAGTAGAGTTGGCTGTGTCCTGCTGTCCAGGGTTTATGGAACCCATCTGAAGATAGGTCAGGAGGAACAGGTCCAGTAGAAGCAGCTGTGTGGGGTACACGATTTCATCCCATCTGGGGTACCAAGTAGCCGGGCTTGTTGGGAGAGATCTTTGTGTGAAGGCAACCTATCTGCTTGAGACACAAGGTTCAAAAGTTAACAGCAACATGATTATCCAAGCCATATAGGGAATAAGGTTGAAAGTGGAAATGTTTTAGTATCTAATCCAACTGCTGGTTGACAAGGATCAGATACAAGGTCTATGACTACTCAAGCTGGTAGATTTCAACAAAAGCTGTCTGTTTACAATAGTTTATAGCCCTCTGTTTCAGTGTTTTTCCATGGAGACCCGACTTTGAGCAGGCAAATAAATCAGGCTTATTGTTGATTTTAGGCCCCCAGTGTACAGTCAGGGCTGTCCGTGACATCTCATCTCTTCTCCAAGTATGGAAGGACCGTGGTGATTCTAATCTTTTCAAGGAGGGGATAGAGGCCTGACCCCCAGTAATTAAAGGGGACCTTGTAATGGCTCCAGTCCTCTTGTCGTTGTCCAGTAAGGCATGAGGGCCATACCTGTCCCGATGTCTTTTTCCAGGAGAGGGGATACTTTGACATCAACCCCTATGCAGTCAGGCTTGTCCCTCAGGGAACCCAGAAACATATTTTTAACTTTTATTTATATTCCCTTGCAGTGCTTTGCCTCGAAGCCTATGCAAGAATTCAGATCGCCAGATAGAGGGGGTTCTGGGTGGCCCCTCTCTTCTTGGTCTAGGGGCGGAAGTGCCCTCTTTTAGGTTGGGTGGAGATGCGACTTGGGAATACCCTGGATAGAGTAACAACCTTATCTAGAGTCTCGTGTTCCTCCACGGCTAACATATGATAATGTATCTGACTAGATTTGTTATCAGATTCTTCATTATCAGAATCATAATTATTAGGCTCAAGATCTGTGTCCACTTGACAGACCAATCTTTCAGGCAGCCATAGGGCTCCATTTTCTTTTTCTGAAAAAAATACAGACCGAGCCACGACCCCAAATTAAGACAGGGTCAGGACCATTCCAAGAATTAGTTAGGGGGTCTCTCCATTAGACCCTGGAAGTGACTGGATGCCAATGTCGATTTGCTGCAGACTGACCTTTAACATCAGTTTGCAGAAAATTTAAAACAAATAACACAAAAGCACATCTTGCTTTTGGTGACCTTAGAGGGTATAATTCTCCCCCCCCCCTTTAGTTTAAAAAGCCAACCTTTTAGAGTTTTTGTAAAATCATGGAAGAAGCACCAATAGCTGTTTTTCTCACACTCAGAGAGATATTAAAGTTTCATAATCTCTCTTACACAATTTTTTGTCCTTGAGGATAATAAGGAATCCTGGTAGTAAAGTTGTCAAAAAACATCTCAAATGTTTGACTGTAGTCAAATAACTGCAATAGCCAGTTCCATTACCTATCTTAGTCTGGTATGGAACACCAAGCACAGGAAAATAATATAGGCAATAACTGATATTTTTAGTTGCTTCTTCTTGTTAAAGTAGTTACGACTAGAAAGCCTAAAAAGTGTCAACTCACATGTACATATTTTAATTTTTTAATAAAAAATGAGTAACATCTATTTTCCAAGATTGATTACATGTAAGTCCTCAAGGTTTAACATCATTATGAAAAAATTGAGAATACTGAAAACAAGTTTTTGCAATTTAACTTGCACACTTTTTAGAAATGTCAAATTATTATATCAAGCTATTACTATTTTGATGCTGTAAGAATAAGATAGTATGGCTAATTATTTGTGAGGCCTATAATCTACCTAGTATACAAATCTGCTCTGGCATTGTCCTGGGGTTCAGGCAATCCAATGAGCTTTTAAATGTTTTATAAAGTTAAGGAACAGTACATGTTTTTAAAAAATTAAGCTGTATTTTTATAAATAACTATAAAATTTGAGAATTAGCAATATCTAAAAAAGGAACAATTTTAAGCAATTATAAATCATGAACCATATACTGGCTATAAGTATATAAATTGAAAGCTTGATTTTCTAGTATTTTAAACAGTGGCTACAACACATAATTTAATTATTTGTGCTCAAGTAGGGGAAACTCAAGAAAATAAACATATGATCTAATTACATATACTGCCTTCTCAATATATGAGGCATCTGTAAATACAGTAAATACAGCAAACATCTTTTCTATGAACTGCATGCGTAGTAAATTTCAGGAAATATAAAAGCATGCATAGAGAAAAACCGTAACAACTTATCTTTTGGATGGTGATCATCAAATTTGCTTAAAATGTTTGCCATATAATAGGCCAAATATCATTATTTTTCAATAACCAATCTTTTTTAGCTGAGTGAGAGTATCAGATGAATGCCAAGCTGAAGGCGATCTTCTAATAATTGTTACATAACTTAAGATTAGGTCTCTTGCTAGTAATAGACTGAATCCAATATATATTAGAAGAACCAAAGCAATCCTGTCTTCTCTCATTATTAACAAACTTGGAAGGGAGTGGATGCAAAGAAACAAAAACAAGTTGAACAATTCTTTTTCCAGCAGGTAGTTACAATGACATGGGGGAAGCAGCCATTATTTAAATTTCTCCAGCATAATCATTACAACTTTTGGCCCTGAAGACTGTTGGGAATGTCTTTGGGCCTGAGGTTGACCCTTCCAAGGAACAAACTAGGCAATAAACAAATTCCAGAAAAAACCCTTCAAGGGGCTGGTCAGGATGACAGAGGCAAAAAGAGTATTTGTCACACAAGCTTTTGCTGCACCCATTGTATATCAACTTAATTCAAATGTAAATGTTTTTAATCATGGCCTATATCCTGAGGCCTGGCCCAGAGATTATCTTTCCTGCACCAAGGACGAATGTGTCATGTGACTGGATTATTTGTTTGTGCCTCTGTTTTTGGGACAGTCATTTTAAAAATGACTTGAATCTCCACATTTAAAACATCTTTTATCTTTACGGTTCTGTGCAAGCATTGCTTGTACAGTGGTCCCTTGTAAGGCAGACAGACCCTGATGGTAAGAGGGCCCAATTTTAGCGCAAAGACGAATGTATCCATGTAAGTCTGCCTTTGCTTTGTGCAACAGGCTGCATTAGCATTCTCATAAGCCAAATGAGTAACAAAAGGAATTCCTGTTTGAGGATCTCCAAAAATTCTACCAGCTGCTTTCAGCAGCCTGTCTACGAATTTCTGGAATGGTTCCTCAGAACCCTGTTTAATACTGAATAAATTTCCACTAAGATCCCCTTTAGTAGGTAATTGATTTCAAGCACAGCAGGCAGCCATTGCAATCTATGTATACACTCTTGCAGGCAGTTTAACCTGATTAGCATTACCTTCATATTAACCTTCTCTTAGAAGCATGTTAAGATCCCAATCTGCATTGCCTGCCTGGGCATTCATCATGGTGGTTTTCTTACTGGTATCACGACATTTTGAGTTCCAAAGCAAATAATCTCCTACTGACAAAGTAGCCTTACATATAGTTTTCCAATATTTGGGCATTAAATTTGCTTCTACCACAGTATCCAATAAAGCTTGTGTGAAGGAGTCAGTAGACCCATATTGTGCCACAGTTGTTTTTTAACTCCTTTATTTAACTCTACCTGCTCTAGCCTTTCTTCTATAAACATAAGTGAGTCAAAAAATCTCAAGCTCACGATTGAACTGCCTGTCAGCTGCAGCCAAAGGAATGTTGGCAGTTAACCACATTTTTAAGTTTCCTTTGCAATATTAGCATATAACCATAATTTTTGGAAACAAAACCAATTTTTAATGATGTAAGCAATCTATTTTCCCTAAAATCAACACCAAGTGGATTACTTTTATGTTACAAAGTTTGGCTGCCAGTTCTTATATATGAATGCATGATAGTGCAGCCTTTAATATCTCATTAAATAGACATTACTTTTAAATCTTTTATACATTTGGTTTTTGAATGACTAACCCTGTGTTACCAGTTTTAAGCAAACCTTTTGTTACCCAAGTTGTAAATTTTTAATCAAACCCAATAACTTTAGGCCAATGATTTATAACCAAGACATGTAGAACATATTTATACCTTAAAACCAATTACAAACAAAAATGAAGTGACAACACATCTTATATATTTAAACCAAACAAAATTTCTCGATTTTTCTAGCCATAATTCCAAAATAAAAGCACCTTGTCACAGAGATTTTTCCATGACAAACAACTCTTAACTCCCTTATTTAATCAAAGAAACCCGCCTGTCCCTTTAAAAGCAGCCTTTCCAGCTCAGCTAGACTTTTAGCTACAGGTGTTAAGCAAACTTATCAGCTGCTGCTCTGCATATTAAAACTGCCTTTGAAAACCAAGTTAAACTAGACCAAGTGTTGAATCAAGCAATTTTAACAATCTTTTAAACATTAAACATAGAACATAAAACAAAGACGACCAATCATTCATACAATGAGACATGTGGACAGAAAACACAATGAGACACGTGGACATTGGTGCACCAAGGACAAGACAATAGACAAAGAAAGCAGAACTAAGGATTTCTCTTAGTTTCTCTTGGTCTAAGATGTCTCCTGAATTTTCTCTTGTTCCTAGGAGAGCTCTGAAACAGCCTTTTCATTCTTTTTTGCTGGCATAACCCAGAGAGAGAACAACTGCTTTTCAAAACCCTTTCTCTCTCTGATATTCAAGATCTAACACTTTATCCCTTTCTTTAGGAGATGTAGCTGTGGCTGCTTTCTTAGTTTTCCAATTTCTTCTAACCCTGCTCCTTTCACCTGAAGCAGCTCTTGCAAGCTGCGGGCAAATGCCTGTTTAGAATTCTCCTGTCCCAAAATTCACTCTCACCTCCTAGGCAAGATTAGGCATCGGATCAACACCTATTCAACCTAGACCGTATCCCCTAAAACACACTTCCTGCAAACATGGCCTCCAAAAATTAACTAGCGCTAGTATCAATACTGTTTGCTACTTACCAAGTGTGCGGGATACTTTCCTTCTTGTTCCATTTTCAGTGGAGCTCCACCTAAGACAGCGTTCCTCAGCTGGTCCCCCATTTTCAAGCTCCATGTTGGGCACCAATCTGTAGCCGCCTGTGGCCACAAGTCAACTGGGTTCACCTGAAAGGGGGCCTGGGAATGAAAGGGGATGGAGGGCGAGAAGAGATGAAGCCAAGACAAAGTTCTCTGATCAAGGCTCAAAGCTTTAATGTTCAGCTCTCAATTTAAAGGGGAAGACCCAACCCACAACCCCTCCTGGTTTCAGATGGGTGGGATAATCCATAGTCCACTCCAGGTCACGGCCAGAGATGTCTTCAGGCAAGCCCAGGGGCAGTTCTGCTTCTGTGTTCTGGGCAGCCAAGATGGGTAACTCCACCTAGATCCTATCACTTGGTCTTGTTGTGGTAAACAGGGTCTCTCAGGCCTGCTCATGGTGGGGGGAAGGGTACACATAGCAAGTCCAAAATCTGCATGATAGGATAGATAGGCTGGAAACTAGGGCAGGTAGAGGCTGCATTTTTAAATTCCTAAGTTTTATACAAATAGAAATCTCTAGGTGGTGGTGACTGGTGTGGCTGGTCTTTCCTAGGACCTTCAATGGCTGCATGAGACCTGTACTCACTGTAAAGACCAATCTTCTCATTCAAATGCTGGGTTTTTGTTTGTTTTTGTTTTGTTGTTGTTTTGTTTTTTGTTTTTGAGACTGGGTTCTCTGTATAGTCATGTCTGTCCTGAATCTCACTCTGTCACCAAGTTGCCCTTGAACTCGGACCCAAACTGGCTAATCCAGCCAAGCCCAGTTGAAATAAAATTTACTGTCATACCCAGCATATCAGAATGTGGGTACTAAGGTGTTGTGGGTGATATTAGAAAATGAGCCCATGATCTTCCCGCACTAACTCTGGAGTACTCTCCTCCCACCAACTCTCAGGCAGGGCTGGAGTTTCTGAGCTAGTTCTCCCAGGCTGTTTCCCAGTTTGCTCCTGTAGTAAGTGGTCACTGTGTTTCCAGTTCCAATTCATTCATCCCTGGAGTTGCTAATTTCTTCACAGACCTAAGCACCTGGTTGTTGGTCGACCCACTTGCCAGTAATCCAGTAAAGTAAAACTCTAAAGTTTAAGATTAACCAAAGAGATTTATATATCAGCAAATACTAAAATCACAAGATGCCCACACAATTAGAATTCTTGTCCCAATTATCTAATGTTGATATGAATAACTACCTGAGACTGCTAGACACATGAGGGTATCATCTGCCACCATCTCTCCTCTCTTCTCTCCTCCCTCATCCTCTCCTTTCTCTGTGTGTATATTTTTCTCTCCTCCCAACTCGTAGCTTCACCTCCCTTTTTCCTGTCCTTTGACATGGCTGCACTGTAAATACATTGGACAGGAAATTTCTGCCAGACATTGGCATGTCTTCTATCAGCTTATCACTTTTGGAAAATTTCCAAAATAAAAATAGTAATTTAATTTTAGAGAAATGTCATCAATAAGCAAGACTCTGATTGCTGTATTGATGCACATGTCATCTGAGTTAAACTTTCTTCCCAAGCTCTATCTACTGGGGAAGGACTTATAGCACAAATGCTGAGCTTCTGGTTCAGTGAGAGTCGCTGTTTCAGAACAAGGAGGTGGAGACTGACAGAGGAAGACACCCAATGTTTGCTCTGGTCTCTGCATGGGCACACATGATTACAATACTCTCTCTCTCTCTCTCTCTCTCTCTCTCTCTGTCTCTCTCTCTCTGTCTCTCTCTCTGTCTCTCTCTCTCTGTGTGTCTCTGTCTCTTTCTCTCTTTCTCTCTCTCTCACACACACATAGACACACACACTCACTCACACACTTACACACTCACTCACATGAATGTAGTATGCACACACACACACACACACAAACACTGCTTATATTACAACAAATACTAGACAGAAAAGATTCTAGCCAGGAAGCATTGCAGACCGAAGAGGTCTAAGAATGTCTCCCTCCCATTATAGCTTATATCTGTAGCTAGAAACTAGGAAATGACATACAGAACTAACCTGGACTCAGTCAGTAGCATGCCTACCATGCAGCATGAGAATCTATTTAGAGACCCTGCATCCAGAGAGAAACAGAGATGGCAGCACATGTCTGTAAACTCAGAATGTAGGGCTGAGACAATTGGATCCTTGGAGCTAACTGGCCAGGGGATCTAGTGAATTAGCATGTTCCAGGGTAAGTGAGAGACCCCATCTCAAAAGGTGGAGAAGAAGACACAAAGTTAGCCTCTGGCCTTCAGATGCATATGTACATACATGCAAATAGACCCACATGTACACACACACAAAAACATGTGTGTATACACTGCCCTCCCAACATACAAGAAGGCAATAACCTCATTGGCTGAAGTTGCCACTCACTTCATAAGGGCATATTTTAAAATAATTTTGTTACATTTCCATGTTGATTTGTATGTGCACACTCATACACAAGTGGTTGCCATGTGCATATAAGGACAGAGGAAGACTTTGACGGGTCGATTCCTGGGAATGAATTCTCTCTTCTTACCTTGTGGGTCCCAGGATTGAACTCAGGTCATCAGGTTGGTGGCAGGCACTTTACCCACTAAGTCATGTCATGGGCTCCATGTATAAATGTATTTGGGCAGCGTTTAGCCTCTAATTGGTTGGAAGTTCAGCTGCTATGATTGGCTAAGTCTAAGTGGCTTGGTTACAGATTTATAGTCAGATTATATATCAGTTTGTTTATAGATCAAGTTGGGTTGGTTTTTAGTATATAATAAGTCTGTTTTATTTTTATATTTTTTAAAATTTAATTTAATTTTTTACTTATTCACTTTACATCTCACTCACTGCCCCCACCCTGGTCACCCCTTCCCACAATCCTTCCCCCATCCCTCCTCCTTATCTCCTCTGAGTAGGTGGAGGACCCCCAGTTATCCCCCGACCCTGGCACCTCAAGTCTCTGTGAGGCTAGGCATATTATCTTCCACTGAGGCCAGACAAGGCAGGCCAGCTAGAAGAGCATATCCCATGTACAGGCAACAGCTTTTGGGATAGCCACCACTCCAGTTGCTCAGGGCCCACTAGGAAAACCAAGCTGCACATCTGCTACATATGTGCAGAGCAGCCTAGGTAAAGCAGGTATATGCTCTTTGTTTGTTGGTTCAGTCTCTGAGAGCCCCAAGGGTCCAGGTTAGTTGACTCTGTTTGTCTTCCTGTGGAGTTTCTGTCCCCTTTGGGGTCCTCAATCCTTCCCCAACTCTTCCATAGGATTCCCAAGCTCAATCCATTGTTTGGCTATGGGTGTTTGCGTCTGTCTTAGCTGCTGGGTGCAGTATCTCAAAGGATAGTCATGCTGTGCTCTGGACTGCAATCATAAGCAAAGATTGTTAATAGTGTCACAGAGTGGTGTTTGCTCATGGGGTACGTCTCAAGTTAGGCTGGTTATTGGTTGGCTATTCCTTCAGTCTCTGCTCCAGCTCCTATGCCTGTGTTTCTTGGATTGAAAGTTCTGTGAGTGGCTTGGTGTCTCTATTGTTCTACTTGGGGATCTGTCTGGCTACAGGAGGTAGCCATTTTATGTTCTATATCCTTAATGCTGTGAGTTACACCTAAGGTCAATCCCCAAGCCCCCTTCTTGGGAGAGTCTTCTTTAGGTAAAGCCTATAGCCAAAATTTAAAGGCTAAATTTATTTGGTTTTATTGTTGAATATCTGTGACAGTTATGTTTTCATTTTGATTGGTTTGGAATTCCTAGAGGACACACTTCTAGGCATGTCCATGAAGGTGTCTTTCTCTAGAGATTAAACTGAAGTTAAAGACATACCCTAAATGTGAGGGGCAGCATCCAGAATAAACTCCTCCTCCCTTAAGTCTCTTCATCAGGTGCTTTGTCACAACAGTGAAAAGTAGCTAATGCATTGCCCCAGAGAGTTATTGTGGGAAGTAAAGGATACATTTCATTTAAATATTTCAATTTAGAAATCATGACATAAAACTGCCTCAAAACTATGATTTGAAATGTGTAGGAACTAACATAGTCAACCTGCTACCCAACAAAGCTAGCCCCATGAGTTAACCCACAACCCATAGTAGTCAGCTGCTGTGTGGTGGATCCCCTGTAACCAGAATGGCCTCCATGTTAGCTTATTCAGTGATGAAGACATCAAATCCAGGACTTCATGCATGCTAAGAAAACATACCAACTGAGCCACAGTCCTCCTCTTTCAAAAAGGAAACATGGAAACAGACTATAAGGTTTGTTCAGGTGAAGTGGTATAGTTTTTAATCCTAGCACTTAGCCTGAGGAAAGAAAGCTCAAGTCAGGCCAAGAAGAAAAATTTTGCCAAGGCTTTAGAACTAGTTTTTGAGTATTGCAAGACTCAGTTTAGTCAGGCTCTCCTTGGCTTTGTACCCATTCTCCACACTCTCTTGTTAAAGAAGGCATCTTGCCTGAGAATGAGTGGTTCTCCCAGGCCCTCAATAAAGTGAGCAGGCTCTCAACTCACTTCTGCTCAGAGGATTGGCTGAAGGTTGAAGTAATGCTTAGCCCTTAAAATGTGAGCTGTTACCCAAGAATAGACTGCATTCCACCCTGCCTTGGAATGGACCACACCTGCTGACAAGTTTTGGAAATTAAAATGGGGTAGCAGATTCATTACATAATGTGAACCTTGCCTTTCATCCTGGAGTGGCTCCAAGGACCTACTCCACACCGGGCGAGATAAAGGATGCAGTGTAGAAATGTTGCATATTCTGCTTGAGGGCCCAAGGAGACAAGTCCTTCCTCATGTACCTTTGTGAACAAAGGTTCACACACCCAACCTGAGAGGAAGAAGGAAGACAAATTGATGGTTTAACTGATTGCTTCAGTGATTACGAAATGCAATATTTACTGATGTGTAAGCTCTTGGGAGACATCAAAGTAGAAACCAAGTCCCTGCCCTTAAGGAGTTAGAGCAAGAGAATGGTTCAGTGGTGAGTGGATGGACTTCCTAAATCTTGTGGACACATAGACCTGCATGTAAACCACCTTTTCCCACACAGTGTTGACAGCTGAAATTCTTTGACAAACTCACAAAGGAACCACAGGTGTCATGGGAATACAGGATGGTTGTAAGCAGGGAGGACATATAGTTGTAAAATGAAGCCTCCCTAAGGAGCTATTTTTTCCATGTATAAAATATAATTTTTCCTTAATCCCTGATACTGGCACTCTGTGAATTCATGTATGTATGTGCAACAGGAAAGCACCATAGTCTCAAAATTGCCTGGCTAACACTCACACATTAGGAACTCTCATTATCCATATCCTACCTGTAATAAAAGAAGAAACAAAATGATTATGGATAAAATGATGTGAACTTTCCATGCTGATGATCCAACCTGCTGTAGCAGGACAATACAACATTGGCAAAACAGTTGCTTGAATTAGTCTGGACTTAAAAGTAATAATCTTGGAAGGGTTACCTTATTAAAATATAAAGATTGAGAGATAGAGGTTCCTGGATATAGAAATTAAAATTAATTTAAATATATTTGATAACAAATGAGGATCATTAGCATATAAGAGAAAGGAAGAATGACTACCAGGGAAACTGATAACATGCCAAGCAAATTACAGCTACCAAAAAAGGAAACTGAATTCAGTGTACTGAGAACAGCATGGTCCTTATTGCTAACTTCTTGTTGCTATCTCTGCATATGACAAAGAATAAGATAATGATTAAATCCCTTGGAAGTCATATATAGTGACAAGTCTATTTTTCAGTGTTTTTAAGTCTCAGAAGCATGCTACTTCATCATTTTTAGAAATGTGTTTCTTTGACAGTGTTCACTTGGTCTTGGTGAGGTCACTGGTCAGAGTAGGCCTGTGGAAATGGTTCCTCAATGGTCAGAATGCATGACCAGCTTAGTGCAGTCCACTGGATATTGTGGTCCCTATTGTCTAATTGATACTTCTTCATAAGGATGAAGTCAGTATATAGAGATGTAAACAGAGAGCTACTGCATAGCTGACTGCTGCCATGCAGGTAGATTGCTGACCAGACAATTCTAACAGGACCATCAGTGGTTTTGGAAATGGTGAACTCTGGGAAAGATTCAGATGAACTGAGGCAATCTTTTCTTGATGTAGAACATTGATTCTTCCTTAAACAAATTGGTTCTTGAAGATGGAGAGTTGGACTGCCATATTATAAGCACTGGCTGCTCTTCCAGAAAACCTTGTTCAATCCCCAGCATCGACATGGTCAATCAGAAGCATTTCTAACTCCAGCTTCAGGGGATATGATTCCCTCTTATGCCCTCTGGGGGCAACAGGCGCACATGTGGTACACATACATACATGCAGACAGAACATGTGCACACTGTTACACCTGAAAATTACTAGGACAAAGACCAAATCCATAACTGTTTAATTAAAGCAAGCTTTATTTTAGAGATGTAACCAGGACTGGCCAGCCAACTGTCTCATCCTAAATTGGGATTTTAGATAGCAGCCCCTTAATGACCTCTTAAGGTTGGTTTTGTTTGTTTGTTTGTTTGTTTGTTTTTGCTTTTGTGCGTGTGGGGAGATCAAAGGTTAATTGAAAACAGTTGCAAGTGTGTTTATAGGGAAGAGAGAATTGGCTGTTAGATACTGTTAGAGAAATACAATGGAAGAGGAAGACAAGGAAACAAATTGTGTAAACGGAGTCATATGTTTTGCAGGAAACAAAATATATCAAAAAAGTAACTTGATAAGGTTCCCTTCTCACCTGCTGTACTCCCTGGAGACCATACTTTCTTCCAGTGGTGACCTATGATCTCCTAAACTCCTAGATACCCTTTCTTCTTTCTCATGTCTACAAACTTCTGGAGCTGGGTTTGGGGCAAGAACTACCAAATGAAGCTGTAGGTATCTTAACCAAAGGCCTCCAGCTTCAGAGTTCCACAAGCTTTGGTAGAATTCTTTCCTTTCAGGACCTTGGCTGCTGCTAAGCTGCTGTCTTAGGGTTTCCAATGCCATCAAGAGACACTATGACCAAGACAACTCTTATAAAGGCAAACATTTAGTTAGGCTGGCTTACAGTTTCAAGGAGTTTAGTCCATTAAGATCATAGTAGGAAGTTTGGCAGCATGCATGCTGACATGGTGCTGGAGTTCTGCATTTTGATTTGAAGACAAACTAGAGGAACTGGTATCCTCAGGCAGCTAGGAGGAAGCTCTTTTCCACAACACATAGAGCTTGAGCATAGGAGGAGACCTCCAAAGCTCACCCCAACAGTGACACACTTCCCTAAACCAGGCCACACCCCATAACAGTACCCATCCTTATGGGACAAGCATAATTATATGAGCACTTTCCACTCCTTGACGCCCATTGTTAAAACATGAGTCTGTGGGGCCAGACTTAAACATAGCATAATGCAAAATAAATTTTGTCTAACTTCAAAGATCCCCATAGTCTTTCAGAATCTCATCAATGTTTAAAAGTTCAAAGTCTGTTCTGATGCAAACTTTTAACTGTAATCCCCTATAAAACCAAAATAAAAAAGGAGATCACATACTTCCAACATAATTATGGCACAGGATAAACATTATTATTCCAAAATGTCATAGAGAGGGAGTACTGAAACAAAGCAAGACCAAAAACCAGCTGGTCAAACTCCAAACTCTACATCTCAATGTACAATGTCAAAGCCCCCTTCCAATCTCTAACTATAGTGGGTTTGACCTAATGTTGCTGGTATTCTAAGGTTAATTTTTGTACTCCAGATTGCTTACACAAGTAAGCATGTCAGATACTGAGGGACACTGCTCCCAGTTGGTTCTGATTGGTAAATAAAGATGCTGGCCACCAGTGGCTGGACAGAGTACAGGGGCAGAAGTTTTAGGGTTTCCAGGTTTGGGATTGAGAAAGCAGAGATCCACCATGTGGGAGAAGGAGAAGGAAAGGAGATGACATGCCTGAGAAGAGTGAAGAACAGAAAGGCATAGCCACTGTTTAGGAGCCAGGAGAGTTCGGCCCAGATTGCTGTCAAAGTAGGTCCAGGGCAGCCAAGAGAAAATATAAAAATTAGTAAGTAATAATTTGGGATTATCAGCTGGAGGTGGATTAACAACATGGAGGTTAGAAAGTGGCTCAGCTGCTATGCAGTTTAAGGTATATCACAATATAAAGGCTTTGTGTGTGTGCCTTTCATTAAGGAATATAAATCTTTGGGGTGTGTAGAAGAATGTTGCCATTGGGATTTATTAATTGATAAGTGTGGCTATAGATTTTGCCCAATGTGGATAAAGAACTCGCTCTTAAAAATTAATTGGAGATTACCCAATGGAATACATGAGCCTTCCCTTTAAGATTAAAAGGCAGGGAGAACTGTGTTCTCAGTGGAGCCAGCCACATAGTTCTCTCCAACCTGAGGGAATTCTGAGATCCTACTGGGACAATCAGGCCACAGAGAACAGGAAAAGATAGGAATGGAGGTGTTCATAATTTAAAAAATCAAGGCTTCTCAAGTAACTGAATTCTTGGAACTTGGGAATTCTGGGATATCTTATCATAGCACGCATTCATAAATCAGCCTAATAATAGGTTCATACAGAAAATAGGAGTGACTTTGATAAAAGTTAAATATATAGGAAAGGAAGTTAATCCAAATTATATAAAAAGAAAGGGGGCATAAATATATCCACAGATACTAATCTTTTTAGGAGGGAGGAATGAAAGAAACCCAGGCCTTTGGTCTCAAATGTAGGAACAAAGTCGTGGAGATAGGGAGAAACCATATCTTAACATAATAATAAAGAGATAGTAATCTCCAGAGAAGGGAGGAATAAAGGAAAATGACATTGTTTTAAGGATAGAAGGGAGAAATAGTGGTAATTGCTTTAAATGTTTTTAAGTAATAAATGTTTTATAGGGTGTTAAAGGGATACTAATTTCCATAGAAGGGAGGCATAAGGAGAAATTATATTGTCTTAAGGATAGATGGGAGAAATAGTGGTAATTGTATGAGTTATACAAAGAGAAAAGGGTTATAATTATATATCCATAGATACTAATCATCTTAGCAGGGAGGAATCAATGCCTTTGATGTCAAATGTAGGAACAAAAGCATGGGAATAGGGAGAAACCCTATCTCGACAGATAGTAATTGTTCAAAATTGTTTTAATTGCTTTGATTTTATCAAAATGAAGGTGACTATAAGTTTGGTGGTAGTAATGACATTACTAATCCTGGGACAGAGGTCAGAGTAGAGCAGGGCATAAGAAAATAAAGGTTGATAAACTGAACCAATTTATTTTCGGTTGCTAGACCAAGGATATGCTATTTTGAAAGAGAGACTATGTATTTGTGTTAACAGGAAAGGAGAAAAGGCTTTAGACCCCTTCTGAGTAATATGGATCAGATATGATAGGGAGAGACTCCATGAAGATCTTGGCTACAGACAAGAAAGAAATATTCAAAAGACCAAAGAGGACAGGTAACATAAATTGCTGATCAGCCCTGAAACTGATTTAGACATAAAAATGTCTCTAGTCAAAACTTCAGCTATAATTAGACAATGAATCTTATTGATTACAAACTCCTTAAAATTCATCATGTCATCTTTCAAGTGGCATAAATGAAGATTTATTACAATTGGTTATTGATCAAAGTAACTCATAAAAAAGACAGTTGTCTTTCACCTGCTCAAGCAAGGAATAAATATTCATCCTTAGCTGATTTGTGCACCTTGTGAAATCCATACAAATATATTTATAGAACTAAAAGTTTAGTTGTAAGATTCATATATTGCAGAATGAAGCACCAAGATACAGCTCTGATGAGATTCATCCTTGAGGATGCTGAGATGACCGGCTTTTCCAGCTCCCTACCTCAACTGATGCTGTTTCCAGAGACTTGTTCCCAGTACACCTTCAGGAATAGGTGCTGATTCCCAATGATATCGGTTCATCCAGCCTTTCAGACAGTTCCAGTCAGGACTTCAGTAAAGCCCTGAACCTTCTAAACACACAGAGACTGGATAACGAATGCCAAAGCTAGCCTCTTTTAAGTCTAACCAAAAATTTCAATTTTCCTACCCCTCCCTGACCCTTAAAAAAATACTCATTGCCCCAATTCAGCAGGAAGAAGCCATGGAGAGTCATCATCCTGATTCCTTGATTTTGGGTATCTAGTTATGGTTATTTTTATAAATTATAAATAGGTTGACATTTTAAAGAATAATTTGAAAACAATCATTATTTTGGACAGGATGGAATCTAAATAGAGAACTCAGATTCAGAGATTTCTGTCTTTCCTTTCCTCTTCTCTATCGTTTCTTTCTTAAGCAAGGAAAAGGACTTGAAAAGATAAAGGGGGATAAATATGAGACATTAGATATATGGGGATGGATTACTAAATTTACTCTTTTTTTTTTTAAATCTCAGTATTATTTAATGAAAACAAACCCACCCTGTCACGTACAGGGAGCACCTTACAGGGGGCACCGGCACTCACAACTCACCACGTTCAAGGAAAAGCACCAGGACAGTACTCAGAGGGTCCTCGCAGTGCTCTCCAGAGTTATAATTTAAAGGTATTTCTCCATGGTAAAGCTACAGTAGTTACCTACTAGCAATACTACATGCTTTCCATGGTCCCATGGAAAAAAATAGTTCACTTGATCCTAATCCCTGATGCAAGGCACTTGAAAGCACCTGCATAAAACGCCCATGTAAACAGCAGTGCAGTGCACCTTTCAAATAGCAGGGCTTGTACACAGCCTGACCAGACAGAAGGAGACATTGCCACATCATTGCCACAGCTAAAGGCATGTTAAAATTTCTACCAAGAAACTGCTTCTCTCATTATTCACAGAACAGGCTATATAACCTCAGTAAAAATACAAAACCCTCGTGGACATTTCATACTGCAAAGCCAGCATGCTCCAGGGGTCTGCATGAAGTCGGAGTACAGGCGAGAGGTCACAAGTGAATGCACTAGGCATTTCTGAATACCCATGTTTAACAGCCACTGCCCTGGTGGGCTATCTGTAGCACCATTGAAAATGCATTAGCAACCTCAAAGGTACAAATTCCAATCAACTTTTTCATGAGGCTCACTTAGTCTGCAGTAATCAATAGCAGTAACAATAAATTTTAAATTATTGACTAATGATTAGCTTTTCTTAGCAAGAAAAGTTCTGTATTAGTACATCCCATGTACACAGCACCAGTTTAAACAGGATTATCAAACACCTGCAGCATTTCATTGCTCACTGGAAAGTTCATTTCTTATCACTTTCCATGTCAAGCATAAAATTAAAACAGTGATGAACACTGACGGGGAATTCAGTAAAACAGACGAGTGGCAAGCTGTCCAAGTTCCACTGCGTTCTCAGGAACCTGTTTCTGCCTCTGAGAGGATTAACACACAAGGGGCAGAGGCCAACGGCAGGCCCCATCAGGTATGGTACGGCCATACTGTGTTTCTATTATCAAGCAACTGGCACATACACTACGGGGAGAGTAAGGGGGTCTGTGTGTGACGCAACCCAGGGGGTTGATTTTGAGTTCACCCCCAGCTTCAAACACTAGACATCTGCCTTTCCACCAGCTTGATTCTTACTGGCATGCCCTTCCTAGGCATTTAAAGGGATAAGGGCATATATAGGTATGCACAGTGAAGAATCAACTATAAATATTCAAACTGTTGCTTTTTTAAAATTATAGACCAAAGTGATTTCTCAAAGAAAACCAGTTTCTTCATAAATGAAATATAGTATATAAAAAGCTGGAATGATGGGTAATTCAAATACAAAACTCAAGTACAAAACACCCTATTTTTTCTTTCCAAACTACATAGATTCATACAGTTGACTCTACCATAGAACTGTTCCGTATATAATTACACTACTAGCGTAAAGTACTATCAACACTAAAACACTTCAGTTTGTCAACTGAGGGTCTACGTTCTGACATCTGCATTAAAACTGCAGCACTGAGCCAGAGCTGAGAGGCATCTTCCTAAGCATGGCTTCCTTCTTCCTGCTCTTGTGTCCCACAATTATTAAAAGAAGGGATCTGCTCTGCAAACGACTGCGCCATCAACTGTCCATTCGGAATGTCGCCAGGAGCTGATTCTTCTCCCGGCTGCGTACTGTTGGCTCTTAGCCCATTTGAAGCAAAGCCGCAAGGTTCACAATTACATGGGTTTTCACCATAGGCGCCACCGCACGCTGCCTCATAGCCTGGATCATACTTTTCTTCTTTAACAGCCATCTTCTTTGCATCCTCTTGTGCAAGCTGTAGGTCAAATGTATACTGCACTTCCTGAATGTCCGTGTTGCGTTCGATGCCTTTCAGCTGGTCTCTCAAGTCCTTCAGCTTAATGTAGTAATGAACTTTGTCCTGGGCCCGAGGAAACTGAGCGCATCTGGCACTGGAAGACAGCATGACGTAGCAAAGAGTTTCTGTGGGATCTTGTGGGGCTGAAGCCCAAATTCCAAGTTCTTAACCTTTACTCCAAAAACCTCTTTACTGAAAATTTCATAGATACATTTTCCATTAAACACCGCTATTCTTGGCTGGTATTTCTGCAGTTTCTGCACTAGGATACGGCCTCTTTCCTGAAACTCTTTACTAGACAGATCCTTGCTGCCTGGCGTCGTCCTTTCTACCATGTTGGTGAAGCCAATGCCGTATTTCCCAGGTAAGGTGTGGTCATCCATGTGATTCAGCTGCACCTCACTCAGCCCTGACACGAACAGACACTTCCAGAAGTGATTTCCAGGCCCAGGGTAATGATGTCCTTTGTAAGCAGCCATTAATCCTGGGTTAATGCTGATAATCACAATATCCAGACTGAAGGTCAAAATGTCAGGAAGAGTCTTGGTCAGAAGCTCGGCCTCAGAGACGCCGTTGAAACGGTCCACTTTCCTTTTCACTTTAAACTTGTCTGTGATTTTCTCTTGCTTTTCTTTCGCTTTTGTGGACTTGCCGGATTTCTTTGTCGCAGCAGGTTTTTTGGGTTCCACTGGCTCCTGGAGCTCTGCTGCCCTGGTTTTCCTTTTCCTTCTCTTTGGAGCCTCTGGTACCGGGTCCTGGGCAGGAGCTTCTGCGGGCAGCTGCTGTTCAGTCATGGCTGCCATGTTAGGAGCTTCTGCTAGCACCTGCTGTCCAGTCGGGACTGCCATGTTGGGAGCTTCTGCCATCATTTGTTGAAATGGAAACTAATACAAAGCTTGAACGTGCTCCAGGGAATAGCTGCGCACGGTCTCCGCTGATGCGGCTACTCCTGCGGAGCCCACAGGCGCCCGATCGATCGGGGCGGCTGGTGGACAAATGGCGCTGGCCTCGGCCCCTCCCACGCTGCTACATCAGGGCGGCGAGTCCCCAGCGCACTTCCGTCCCCCTCCGAGGAAGCCAGCGGGCTCCCTAAATTTACTCTTAAACAAAACATTTTATAGCTACAATTTTACATTGGTAGAACTCTTTACATTTAGATGATGCATTGAAGTTATATTTTCTTACATTGGTACAGAATTTATATATTGATACAGGTTTAAGGTTTGCATTGGTATAAATCCTTGTATATTAATACAAATTTAATTTTGTTGTTCTCAGACAGGCATTATGACTATGCTACTCATTTAAGAATACAAGGTTTAGGCACAGTCCTTCTAATAGTCCTTCTAATAGCTGCTATTACACACTGTTTAGGATGATTATATAATACAAGTAAAAGATCAGATAATAAATTCATGGTAATATGAGATTCTGATTTTATTACAATAAAGGGTTTTCAATGTTATTCAAATAGTAAATAGGTAAGAGAAGTCAAGGTTTAAAAGTTCAGATATGCCAGGTAGTGGTGGCGCACGCCTTTAATCCCAGCACTTGGGAAGCAGAAGCAGGCAGATTTCTGAGTTCGAGGTCAGCCTGCTCTACCGAGTGAGTTCCAGGACAGCCAAGACTATACAGAGCAACCCTGTCTCAAAAAAACAACAAAAAAGCTCAGATATATTATATATAGTTAAATAGTCTTTAAAACCATCAGAAAACCAGAGAATATGACATTTAAAATAATTTTATTAATAGATCTTTTGATTAGGAAATATGTCTGTCCTCGACAGTGCCCCATCCCACTTCAAAGAAGATATTGAGCATCATTACCTCCAATTGGACTTGATTCAATTGTGTCAAGCTAGCCACTGGGTAAGAAATACCTTACCTTCATTCTGTAGACAAAATACTGCCTGAAAAAGTACAAATTAAATTCAGGATAGTTGATTGCTAAGCTCTGTTAAGACAGAGTAAGCTAGTCCTTCATAAGTCCTGCTGCATTTAAGGTCTATCAGATGGTTCTGGATGAGAAGGCTAAAGACAGATGCTCTAATGTTATAAGAAATTGAGGACTGCCAGTATTCAGCTATCTCTATAAATTGTACAAGTTTTGGAAGCTATGTTTTTGTGCTTTCTACATATTCAAGTAATATGTAAGTCCTTCTTAGATCTCTAATGGGGTTGAAGACCAGTTATAATCTCATAATTGAACTTAAATTGTTTAGCATTAAAGAAGATGATCTAGATTTGAAAGAATGGTTTTCACTTGATAATACAAGGTAAACTCAAACCTAATTGAGGTATAGAATTGCAAACTCTTTAAGTTAGGATAGATGATAGAATGCTTTATATAAACTGCCAAATATGGTGGACTGGATGTTATAAGTATACATCATGCTTTACATTTTACAAAATTGTTATAATTATGTTCTCTCTCTCTCTCTCTCTCTCTCTCTCTCTCTCTCTCTCTATATATATATATATATACACACATATATACACATGTATATATACATATATGTATACATACATATATATATATATATGTATATATATGGCACTTTTTAATTGGTCAAAAAAAGAGAAATGTAGTGAGTCTGACCTAATGCTGCTCATATTTTAAGGTTAATTTTAGCTCCCAAAGTGGTTTACACAACTGTCTGCATGTAAGATACTGAGGGACTCTGCCCCCAGTTTGTTCTAATTGGTAAATAAAGATGCCCACTATTAATGGCTGGACAGGGTAGACAGAGGTGGAACTTTTAGGATTCTCTTGTTTGGGATGGAGAGAGCAGAGAGTGAAGATCCACCATGTGGGAGAAAGAGAAGGATAGGAGATACCATGCCTGAGAAGAGTAGAGGACAGAGAGGCATAGCCACCACATAGGAGATGGGAGAGTATGGTCCATAGTGTTGCCTTCTGAGTACAGGGAAGCCAATGAAAAATATAAAATTTAGTAAGTAATAACTTGGGATTATCAGAAGGAGGTGGATTAACCATGTGGAGGCTAGGAAGTGGCCCAGCTGTTGCACAGTTTAAGGCATATCAAAATATAAAGACTGTGTGTGTGTGCCTTTCAGAAATGTAAACCTTTGTGGTGGGTAGCAGAAACTTGCCATTGGGATTTATTAATTGAAAAGTATTGCTATATCTAATATCTAACTCCTTGCATCCTGTTGGCTGCTGTTGGCTGATCTGGCATTCAGCAGCAACAAACTTCACCTTCTTTTGCTGGTTCCACTTGCTGTTAGCAGCTTTCCTCAGTAGGTATCCCACATCTCTGACATCTCTGATGTCTTAGGGTATCCAAGGTAACTTCAATTTTATAGCTTCTTGTTCCATTGCCTGGGATCCACACAGGATCTTCTGGGTTCCTCCAAATGGCTTGAATTGCTTCTCCAGCTCTGGTCTCTGTAGCACTTTAGGCTCTGGTTGACTCCACTATAATGCTGCTGCTGTTCTTGGTGATCATCCCATGGTACTGGCATTTCTAATACCCTGGGGTTTTGCACTGCAACTAGGCTTTATGCCCTTCCCCCAGCCTTGAGCAGGCCAGAAAGTCCTTGTTTACCACAACAGAACAAGTGATAGGATCTAGATGGAGTTACCCACCTTGGCTACATGGGATTTTGAAGCAGAACTGCCCCTGGGCTTGCCTTGAGACATCTCTGGCTGTGACAAAGAATGGGTTCCTCCACCCCTCTGTGGCAGTGACCAAGGATGGGTTCCCCCACCCATCTCCAGCTGAAACAAGAAAGGGTTTTGGTGGGGCTCCCCCTTTAAATTGAGAGCTGAACATTAAAGGTTTGAGCCTTAATCAGAGAAGTTTGTCTTGGCTTCATCTCTTTTCACCCTCCATCCCCCTTTCATTTCAAGCCCCCCTTTCAGGTGAACCCAGTTGATCCATGGCCACAGGTGGCTACAAGGCTTCACCAATAACCTCTCGTAGACACTCTTCATGATGCCAATCCTCAATTTTTTGCATGACCCCTTCAAGTCTTGGCCTTTTAACTTCAAGTGAGGGTACACCTTCACCCATGGACTCCCAACCTTAGCTGCTCTCCATGCCTTCAAAACCAGTACAACCTTGGCTGGTTATTACCCATTAAGAATGTCTGGCTGCAGTATGAGATCAAAACTTATCTATCATACATAGATATGATATAGCTTATTTGTGCTCTCAGAAAACACTTTCCAGAAGTTTTCACCCCAGTAAGTGCTAGTCTCTTCTTAATCACCACTAATTTCTTAGCAGTAGCTAACCAGCATCAGTTGTCCCAGTATCCCCTTCTATTCTCGACACTAAAGCAAATGAGCCTTATGACCAAGCTGCTGAGTTCTGATGCTTGCTGGAGCTAGAGTAGGGCTTATTCTATTACATTATCACCAGATTTCTGTTTTTCAACCCCTTCACTGCCTAAGCTTGGCTGTTCTGGAAACTTTCTTTGTAGGTTGACCTTGAACTCATAGATCTACATGAGTCTGTCTCTTGAATGATGGTATTAAAGGCAGTACCACCACACTTGGACTTAAGCTTTTCTTTAATTGAAACTTGCTGTGTTCCAGGATGGCCTTGAACTCAGATCTGCTCACCTCTGTCTCCTAAGATTAAAGACATTGTCTTAGTGTTTTCATTTCTATGAAGAGACACCCTAAACAAGGCAACTCTTATAGAGGACATCATTTAATTTGGGTTGGCTTACAGGTTCAGAGGGCTTAGTCCATTATTATGGCAGGATGCATGGCAGCATTTAGGTGGGCCTGAGACTTCTTTGTTTTGTTGTGAAGGCAAACAGGAGAAGACTGTCTTCCAAGCAGCTAGGACCAGGTTTCTAAAGCAATAAGTAATTAAACCATAACTTCTTGGCTATTGATAACATTTTTTAGTGACACTTAAAGATAATTCTTAAAAAGTGGATGAACTTAATTTCAACTTGTGAGCAAAATGGAGTCTACTTACAAAATGGCTACAGTTATGTCAGACCACATCATTCCCTCTTGAGCTTGCAACTTAGAGTCAAATTTTTGTTCTTTAAATAACCATAGTGAATTTTAAACTATGAGTTTAACTGTTTAGATCCTTTTCCAGATGCAGGATTTGAGGTCATTGATAAGACATGGGCCACAGGTTAGAATTAACAGTAGAACACACAAGGGCCTATTAAGGCAGTAATTAGGAATGTTAAGCAAGAAGACCAATTGAATAATCTTTCAAACCAATTCATATTTTGTTGTCTGTCCTGTTCCTTATTGAGGAGGCTGGCTTTAACTTCTGCCAAAGTGTTTCTAATTACCCTAGAATGATTGGCATGGAAAAGACAGTGCTCCCCTGGGGTCATACATAATTCTCTTTCCCAATGAACAGCAAGTCTAATGCTTGTCTGTTTTGCATGACCACTTAAGCTAAGGAGTCTGCTTGTTCTAAAAATGAGATGGCTGAATGTAATTGAGCCAGATCTTTATCTACCTGCTCACTTAACATCTGGAAATTCTGTTTCTCTGTAACTAGAACAGTGGTTCCTATTCCTGTTGATCCTACAATACTCATCCCAGTCAACATTGGCATTAAAAAGGGCACAGCCCTCCTAGAGGGAGGGCTAGGAGAAAGATCCATGTGATCCCACCCTAATGTCCCTCCATAAAATTAGGTTTGTGGTTCCACATGAAGATGCATACATAATTTAGGCTCTTGCTTATTTGTGAAATGAGCCACAGATTGACAAAGAGAAAAGCCTGTGGTCCATGCAAATCAAGTGCCTTTGAGTGCTGTTAGAAGATTAGTCTTTATTATTCTAAGGGAATCAGACAAGTTTATCATATATACATTATTAGCTTGAATAGAGTGAACCACCTGAATAGAGTGATGTTGTCAGTGGATATTTATAAGACCTAACACAAGTACCATTTCCTTGTATGTCCAGCAAGGAGATGGAAGTCTCCCAAGGATAGGTGTCAGTGTAATTTGAAAAGTTGGAAGGTCTAAGGGTCAATAGTAGCTATTCCTATATATTCAGGGGGCTTAGAGCTAAACAAACCCAGCAATCCTTAGTCATATTTGGTCTAGAAGCATTAAGCCACTTGAACGTGGCTTCTATGGTGGTGACTAAGGAACCCCATGTAATAAAGGATCTCAGGGACCTCAAAAGGATGGAGCACAATCTGAGAAGGTGGCCTGATCTGAGGAAATGCCTGGGGTGATAGTGGTAATATTTGTCCCTGGGCCCAGGGTTTTGGTATTTGTGCCAGAGGTCCCATTAGGCATGGAAAACTGGGTTTTGCCAATCATTGGATCATAAAAATCATTCCAGGGTCTAGTCCTATTATATAAGTTTTGAATCCCCAGATGTATTCAATTCTCCAGTCAGCATAGGGAGAGAAAATGTTCCAAGATTTGAGAGTCATAACCAAGGGATTACAAGTCTTCGGAATCTTACAATCTGAATTACAAATGAGCTCTATATCAGTATAAGGATCACAGTCCATTTCCATCTCTGGGCCCATGTTTCACATACCCAATGAAGGCAATTATGATCACCACAATATTGAGTGCATGTGGACCCTGTTCCTGCCAGGAATGCATAAAATTTATCTTGTCCTAAGAGCAGTTCATCTGTTACACTGTTAGCCTTGTACTTAGTACATTTTTAAATTGTCAGATTTCAAGTCTGCAGGAGTTCCAAATGGAGATATTATTTCCTTGATGAATTTTTTACTTACAGTTTGATTAGTTTCCTTCTTAGTAGGGAATGCTTCAGTCCATCCTGAGAAAAAATCTATAAATACTAAAATATATTTGCAACCAAATTTTCCTGGTTTTATCTCAGTGAAGTCTATTTACCAATAGACTCCTGAGGAGATTCCTCTTTCTCTTTTAGCATGTGTTATTTTTGGACCTGGGACTGTCAATTGACAAGAATGACATCTAGTAACAATGTCTTGTAATTCCTTGTGTAGCCTTGTGATTAAAAAAAAAACTTTTTAGATATTAATCTTTTCATCTTATTTATTCCAAGATGTGTGGTGGCATAGAAATTTTGAGCAAAAGTTCTGCCCAAAGTTTTTGGTAAAATCTTTCTTCTATCTGTTGTATGTTGGCATCCATCCTTTGTGTACATATTAGGTAGGAGTTGGTGAGCCTGGTAGTTTTCTTTGGAGTAGGTTGTATGTTTAGGTAGGATCAGGTCTGGGAAGGTCACTGGCAAATGTAGGAGAGGCAGTTTGGTGGCCTTACTAGCCAGAAATCTGCTTTATAATTACCAATGGTCTCTGGGGTCTGTCCCTGTTGATGTCAGGGACAGTGTATGATTTCCCAATTTCTTTGGGAGCCATAGAGCAGCTAGGATATCTACGATCTCCTGTTTGTTTTTAATTGTCTTTCATTCTAAAGTCAATTGTCACCTTTCATGATATAGTACCCCATAATATGCACACTGGAAAATGTGAATTAACTATCAGTGTAGATATTAACCACCTTGTCTTTGCCTGATTTAAGTGCCACAATAAGGGTTATTAATTCTATCCTTTGGGCTGATGTCCCACTTGAGAAAGGAGCTGTCCAGAATGTCTTATGCAAATACATCACTCCTGGCACTGCATACTTGTTGCTGTCTTCCATGTAGCTGTTTCCATGAATGTCCATGGTGAAATCTTCACTAAGCCAGGGCCTACCAGTTGGGTCTGGCTGGGTTTCATGTACATGTTGAAGGGTTTCAAAGCAGTCATGTATTGGTGGGATTCCCAAGTCCAGAATAGATAGCTGGGTGGCAGAGTTCAGTGAGGTACTAGTGGCCAAGGATACTCAGATGTGGTTAAGCAATAGAGACTGATAGGAAATTAGCTGGGCATTTAAAATCCAACAGTAAAGGGGCTCTTGAGAACGCCCTTTATGACATGATGGGTGGTTGTGGTTAGAGGCTGTCCCAAACTTAATTTACCTGCAACTTTAGTTAGCAGTGCAGTAGCCACTATAATCCTCAAGCAGTTTGGCCACCCTACAGCTACTGGGTCCAATTGCTTACACAGGTAGGCTACTGGTTTCCAGGGGCCCAAGATTTATGTCAGTACCCCTTGGTAATGCCTGGACTTTCATCCACAAACAAATGGAAGGTCTTAGTCACATCAGGCAGAGCCAGAGCTGGGGCAGATAACAGTGCTAATTTCAATTCTTGGAAAGATTTCTCATTTTCATTTGTCCATATGAAAGTTTCTTCCTGCCCACCCGCAACCCCGTGGCCTTATACAGTGGTTTAGCTATCTCTGCAAAACCTAGTATCCAGAAAAACCGACTGATCCCAGGAATTCTTGTACTTCACACCTGGTCTTAGGTGTCAGGATGGCTAGGATGGTTTTTTATGGGCTTGAAAAAGGCTTCCTTGACCACCTTGAGCTGGAAACCAAAGAAGGTCACTTCAGATACACAGATTTGAGCCTTCTTGACTGAGACCTTATTCCCAAGTCCTTGCAGTGTTTCTAGAAGATACCTGGTTGCTTCCATTCAAGAGTCAACATCAGTTAGTTAAAAGCAAATCATCCACATACTAGAGCAAAGAAACATGTGGCATAGTGTGGGAAGCCGACAGAAGGAGGCTATCACCCTTGCAGCCATCTTGAGCCATATACCCTGACAAGAGACTTGATTACAACAGCCTACGACAGGTGAGCACACTCTGATAGCATCTTGTTTTAGATACCCAGGATCTTCCCTTGGGTGTGTGAGACTTAAAGGTGTGATTTAGAGCCATGACTTAAGGTGTGACTTAGAGATAAGACTTAAGGGCATGACTTAGAGGTGTGGCTTACAAGTGAGACATATAAAAGGCGAGAGGTAGACAGAAGAAATTATTATTAGACATGAGACAGAAGAAAGCAACAGAGAATTAGGCACTTGGCACTTGGAGAAAGAACTTGGAACTTGGAGGCACTGGGGACTAGGAACTAGGGACTTGGAGAGAAGAAGAGAGACTGAAGAATAAACAGGATTGAATCACACTCTGTCTGGTCTCCATTCCTCGAGACCGTCCTCACTCTTTCTCTTGTTGAACTCCGACCCACAGACCTGAGCAGCTTGGGGCAGTGCAGGCTCTAACATTGATAGAGTGATCCCCGACATTTTGGCCCCCAAGCTTGGGGCAGAGCGGTTTCCTACATTTTTGGTGCCCAAGCGTGAGGCAGCTTGGGCTGCAACAGCATAGTCTGCCTGTACTCATGTAGGTCCTGGTGGAGAGCCTCATCAAAAATGGCAGGAGAGTTTTTAAATCTGTGTGGCAGTGTTGTCCAAGTCATCTGTTTGCTGAATCCATTCTCCAGGTCTTGCCATTCAAAGGCAAAAGTGTCTAGCTGTTCTTATCTAGGGGAATGCTGAAGAAAGCACCTTTCAAGTTGAAGGCTGTATAAATTTGTCTGTCAGGTGGTAGGGATGTCAAGAGTATATATGGATTTGAAACTGCTGGGTGGATATCATCTACCCTTTTGTTTACCTCTTTTAGGTCTTGTGCTTATCTATAATTTTGTCTTCCAAGTTTTTTAATTGACAGCACAGGTATGTTCCAGGGAGAAGGAGAGGGAATCAGGAACCCATGATCGTGAAGGCTATTAATGTGGGGCCTGATTCCCTAGATGGCCTCACCCTGATAGGGCTTAGTAGTAGCTTTCAGACCTACCAGAACAGGAGGCAAGTGAGAGGCCAGACCTGGAGGATTATTTTTTAGCCCATGCCTGAGGTATCAGGTTTATGTGTTCTTTTAGGAAAGGCAATGGGAGAGAGTTATTTCCACAGTAGCTAGGAGTGGTACGATTTGAACTGCCCTCTTGTTATGTTGGGCTGGTGGTATTGAATCTACAACCAGGATTGGTAGAGGCTCTTCTCCATGGATTACTTGTAATTTAGGAAAAAGGAACATGAATGTACAAACTCCTAGCCACCTGGCAAGTAGATGATGATATACCTGAGTACCAAAGAGAATTGACAGGTTTTGGGCTGCAGGGCACTGTGCAGAGATGAGGGCTATGGTTCTGTTGCAGTCTAAGGAGCTTAGTGTTCCTACAGAATGTCTTGAAACAATCTGCTATGCCAAATAAAGAGTGATAGAGAAAAGGTATGGGGTCATGGCATCACCAGAGTTGAGGCAGCTGATGAAACGTGAGGTGAGGTTACTTTGCAGGGTCACTGGAGAAGTGGTAAGTGGTAATTGTGAGTTAGTTTCAGGGAAACACATAGCCAGCAATATTTAAAGCGGCCAGGTTGGGTGACATTAAAGAGGTGGTGGGCTGAGGTCAGAATCTCAAGCTGAAGACAAAATGACAAATTAGTACCATTTATGAGGGGTATGTCAAGAAAGTAAGGACCTTAGAGGAGTGTTTGATTACTTCTCCTATTTTTCCAATTCCTAAAGATTGGGCAATTGAAACATGTCTGGATGTGAACAGTCCTCAATGGGGACCAGGATTGGTTTTTAAGAGAGCTTATCCATCCCACCTGGGATTTCACTGGGTGTTGAATACAGAAGAAGAAGAAGGTCTTGCATTGTTGATAGATGAGATGACCCTAGCATATGTATCTGGCAAGACTATATGGGCAGCCATATTTGTCTGGCCATTTTTTACAATCATCTTTTGTCTGGTCAAAGAGGAAGCATACAAAAAGATGTATTTGGATGGAGTGGTAGATATAGTGGTGACAGCAATTTGGATTGGCTCCTGGCCTCCTGCTATGGAGCAGTTTCCTGACCCTATTTGGAAAGACTGTTATCAGTGGGGGTTTCTCAAACCTTTGATATCAAGATAAAAGGGCTGCCCTGGATGGAAATGAACAGCAGGGGGAGGATGCGAAGCTCATATGTAATGCAGTGGTGTTGAGAACTGCTCCCAGAGTGGAGTCTTATTTTTCTAGGATTGGGGACAAGGTGGGTGGTCCTGGAGTCCTCTTAAGAGAGCGGGGTCTGTTGAGGTCGATGTGTAGGAAAAAGCGTCATTTTGAGTTGGAGAGGTGCAATGTTTGAGGTGAGACATGTGGACCCAGTGAGAAAGACATCATGAAGATTACCTTGAAAGGGCCCTGTCATTTAGGAGAGAGAGATGAGGGTCAATTATCTGGAGGAAAGAGAAGAACTCATTCTCCAATGTTGACAGGCAGGAGCAGGGAACAGCGTGTCACCTTTGAAGATGGTGATCAACAAAGTTCCATAGGAAAGAGCGGAGGTGACATAGTAATGGGGTAAGTAGATGATCAGGGATGTGGGAGCATTTGGGTGAAAGACCAGGAGTTAGGACTGGATGTCTATACATGAGTTTGAAAGGTGTGATGGAAAGAGGTCACTTGGCCCATAAGTTAAAAAGAGTCAGGGGGAAGAGTTTTACCCAATCAAGGTGAAGCATCTGTGACAGTTTGACAAGAAAAATTTTTATGAAACAATTAGATCTTCTACCTTTCCTGAAGACTGGGAGTGATAGGAAATATAAATATGCCAGGGCATTCTGATGGTTTTAGATAGAGTTTGAGAAACCTGGGAAGTAAATTTGGGACCATTGTCTGACTGGAAAAAGGTTTGGACTCCAAATTGGGGAAGGATGTCTCAAAGGAGGAGATGAGAGACTGTCTGAGACCTTTTGTTGTTGTTTGGGAATACCTCTACCTACCCCAAGGTGTCCACCAAGACCAAGAGGTATGTGGCATGCTTGACCATTGGCATGTGGAAAAAGTCAAGTTGACAGTTGGTTCCAGGAAGGGAACCTCTAGCCTGATGGTTAGGAAAAGGGGTGCTAGGATATCTGGAGTTGGAGTCTGACATCTGACAGATTTTGCAAGAGGCAGTAATAGATTTTAAGAAATATAAGTCCTCAGGAGTAGGCTGTAGATTTTTTTTTTAACAAAATAATGCTGGATGTTAGCATGAAAGAGCTGGTGAAGATAGGACAGAGATTGACCGGTATCAGGGGCTGAGAGTTTGATCAGTGTCAGGGACTGAGAAGGGAATGTAGGTTGTAGGGCAAGAATATCCTGGGCAGGGAGAGACTAGACTAGGCCCCTAAGAGCTGCAGCTCTAGCTGCCTCATTGGCTCAGTTATTTCCCTTGGAGAAAATAGAGTCATCCATTTTATGGGACTTGAGGGTCCTGAGGCTCAGGAGAGGGGGGGTATTGAACTTGGGTGATGTACCAGTAGGAACAACAGGAGAGTGTAATCAGACAACAACAGGAGAATGTTGTTTAGCAACAGAGGTATTCTGAACATTCCAGACTCGGGGGTCTACCTGAGAGGCTGGGAAAGGAAAGGAAAGAAAATGTTAGAGTTAGTAAGTGGGGTGGCTAGAAGAAAGAGGAGAGGGGTTGCTGTTAACTTTGGGTTTAGGTGAATGGAGGGAGCAAAGGAAATAGAGGCTGCCAGTTTAGCTGGAAGATCCCTTTCCAATAAGGTGACAGGACACATTGGTGCTACCAAAAAGGAATGGGTGAAAGGAACACTCCTAAAAATGCAACTAAGTGGTGGGGTCTGGTAAGGTTGGTAAGGGACTTAAACAATAGGAAAATGAGAGTGAAGGGTGAATCTCCAAAACCCTGTCAGGACCAATTAAGTGGCCCCAGTGTCCAAGAGGACAGAGATGAGGTGCCCAGTTACTATAATGACCATCCTAGGCTCCTTGGTGGTTTTGGAAGTAGCCGGGTCAGAGGAGGTCAGTCCCCTTCAGTTGGCTGGAGGATGATCTGGGAGTGATGTTCTTCTGTCTTGAGCCGCATAAGGGCAATCAACAGCTCAATGTCCCTCTTGATGGCACTTTGTGAATGGCCTTGGTGGCTTGTGGGGGATAGGGCACCAGTGACTCTTTGACCACATTTGAAACAGGGGCCCGGTGTCTCCTGAGTCTTAGAAGGTCAGAAAGTCTGAGTAGTGGCAAGAGCTGGTTGTGCACCCTTTACCAGCCTTTGTCTGTGGGCCTTTTCATCTCTCTCGTGGTATACTTTAAAGGCCAACAGCAAGACTTCGGCCTGTAGAGTTAGGTGTACCTTCTCCAAGCATCTGAGGTTGGCCTTAATGTTGGAATAGCTTTGGGAAGAGAGTAGGTCATCAGGAGTTGTTTACTTTGTGGGTCCTCAGGGTCTAAATTAGTGTATTGTAACAGGACATTTGTAAGGTAGGTTTTCTTGTTTATCCTGGGTGACCTCTTGGAGTTTTAAAAAATTTACTGTTTTTTAAAAAAGATTTATTTGTTTATTATATATGAATACACTGGAGCTGTCTTCAGACACACCAGAAGAGGGCATCAGATCTCATTACAGATGGTTGTGAGCCACCATGTGGTTGCTGGGATTTGAACTCAGGACCTCTGGAAGTGCAGTCAGTGCTCTTAACCTCTGAGTCATCTCTCCACCCCACTGGTTTTAAGGAAGCCTTGCAGAGACCAGCCAGGAGGCAGGTTATGAATTGGTCACTAGCTAAAATACCACCTGGGGTATTATAAGTTAATTGAGGATCCTGGTCAGGTACTGCCTCAGGCCCAATCCAGTATGATGTGCTGGTTTGATGAACTTAGTCTGCATGTATCTACACAGATTCTCAAGTCTGACCTCCTGGTTCCATCCTCCTGGTCTAGAAACTATTCAGGACTTAGGACCAATTTTAAATATTACCTTCAATCCCATCCACCACCACCTTCCATTATTTTCTCACAAATTTTTGTGGGCAACTCCGTGTTTCTTAGAAGTAGAGGATTTCCAGTAAGTGAAGCTGCTGGTGACACAGCCTGGAAATTTTGTACCCTTGCATACCCTCAGGAGAGTGGAAAGACCCAGCAGCAGTCTGTGTGGAAGGAGATGACTGACAGAGGGACAGCATGGCAGAGAAGACAGATGTGACTTTAGGGTGCTCACAGCTGTGTCTGACTGAAGCCTGACTCCTGCAAGTCTGCCCCTGCCTCATTGAGCCCCAGGCTCCAGATCCACTGAGTTGAGGACCACCCAGTGAGATCCTCCAGCAGGGAGAAGATCTGTAGCAGAACTTCAGAGAAGTTAAAAATCTTCCCACTAGAGGACACAGGTGTGCTTCACAGAACCGAGAGACTTGGGAGGAGCTTCAGGTCTGAACCAGCAGCCTTCTGGGGTGAGGGGAAGGATCTGGTGCCCTTCTTCTTGGTGCAAAGACCCTCCAAGCACTTCCATAAGCACAGCCATGCACCCAGGAGGCTTCAGGAGACCAGACCCACAGGAGTTGAGTCAGCCCTTCAGATCAATGGGGTGACAGATGTCAGTCACCTTACCATCCTGCACTTGGTGTCTTTATGCCTCTCTAGTCTGCATTCTGAATGGTCCCTTTGGCTGAATGTTAACTCTTGTATTGAATTCTTTGTTGGCTGCTGCACTGTTTACAGTTCTATATCTAGGGAGCTCATTAAACACACACACACACACACACACACACACACACACACACCCTCCAATGTTGCTTTCTAATTTTCCATAACCTCACATTAAAATGTAAATTCAGCCTTTGTCACCATGGACACAGTCAGCATCATTTCACTTAGCCTATATCAAATAAGCCCAGCAGCTGCAATGCTCAGCCATGATTCTGTGGGCCACAGCTTCTATTCATTTTGCCCCCTTTTTTTTCTCTCACATGCTTAATGTATCACGTGCTTTCCAGCAGTCCATTTGGAATTACAATTTTGAGAACTAATTTGAGAGAGAATCTTTCTCTCTTCTCCCAACATGTGAGGGCTACATGGAATTGGGCTTGAGAATGTTGTGTAGAACTTTGGAATCAGTACCACTCCCAAGCACAGAAGCAGCCCAGGTAAAGGGTTCACTTTGCTGGATGGCAAGGACTCCAGTCCTGTGGTTGCAGCAGCTTCTGCAAAGTACAGCTCTTGACTTGTGGCAGGGGGCGAGCCAAGGCACTCCCCAGGGCACTCTGAAACTGAACCACAAGCTTGACCTTTCCCCCTTGTGGGAGATCTCACCACAGTAATATTCTCCTCTTTCTGTTCTATTCTTCTGCCTCTCTTTTTAAAAAATACCTTTAATCCCAGCACTCAGAAGGCAGAGACTGGCAGTTCTCTGTGAGTTCAAGGCCAGCCTGGTGTGCATAGTGAGTTCTACAACAGTCAGAACTCTGTGAATGACCCTGTCTCAAAGAACAAAACAAGATACTATATTCTTCCCAGTATGTGTCCGTTATCCAGGGCAATGGACTTGGTTATGACACCTTCATATGTGTGCACAATGGATCTCAGTCACCTTCATACAGTACCTGCTCTTATTCCTTTCATTCCCTTTTCCTTGTCAACTGACCCCTGGTCACATGGTCTTCCTAAGTGGCTTTTTAAAAACAAAAGTTCAGCTTATAGTGATGTATTTATAAAAAGATAAAGGAAAAGAAGAATATGTTCTATTAGGGTGTAGTGAGGTATGGGGGAATGGGAGGTCTTAGTTGGCCCATATCAAGGCATCCCTTCCCCCTGGAGGACCAGCATTTATTCAGGGCATGTTAAGGAGTGTTAAGAGGGTAGTAGATGCTTGTAGAGGCAGAGAGAGAAAGTAGAGAAGTAGAGGCCAGCCATGAGCACGTGGAGAGAGTGGGAAGGGGATGGGGTGAAGACCCCCATACTCGGGACACCCTTCCTTAAGTCTCAGGAAATCATGACCACCCAAAGATCACAAGAAACCATACCTGGATGCAATCAGCAGAGGCTTTATTAGGGAAGTTGGCCAGTGGTCAAACCATAAGCTCTCTCTCAAGAACAAGGTTTGGCCCCGAGTGACGGGTTAAGGGGTCTTTTAAAGAGGAAAACCACAAACCAGGGGAGTGGGGAGGGTGTGAGGGGTTGCCAAGGATACATAACATAAGAATAGTGAAACATTCCAGAGAAACCCACCCTGAAAGGTTAATAGCCATGGAAATTACTCAGTACAAACATTTTTCTCAAAAATGTAGTCTTACCAAGTCACTGTCCCCTATACCTTCATTACAAAGTATTTCTCACTTCCTCCAGTCACAGCCCCACCTAGATGGCTTGTATTTTTTTATGGTCAGGAATGTGTCTTCCTGCTTCGGGCCCCCCTCACACACACACAGGTGGGCCTGCTGCCTGAGGCTTGAGGAATGTAATCCAGCAAGTGTCCTCTGATTCAGGGGCAATGTCCTTCACCCCAAATGTGCCCTGGGGTAGTGAAGGCCTGAAATCTTATTTTCAGTTCCTCGTTCTGGAATCTGCACTTTTCCTGCTCAGGTCTAAGGCAAAAAATCTACACATATTTCATAAAATGGCCTTTATAATTTTTCACTCTACAGGGGAAGGGAAGAGCCCAAGAGGACAAGAACGGAACAAGAGATCAAGAGAGAGAGGAGGGGGTATGCAACCCCAATTATAGTGGGTCAGGCCTACCTGGCTATTGCCAGATAACTGTGGGGAGGAGCATACCTGGTTGCTGCTGTTGGAATGTTGGATTTTAATATCCAAACCAGGGGATGTGCTCTCCCAGAATCACACACGGACAGCGGATTCGCTGCAACATGAAGTTTAATGATTCTGGTGCACCAGGACTCTCTCAAAAGCCAGCAAGAGAGCCCCAAAGAAAGGCTGGGAGTGGTTCTTATACAGAACACAGGAGGGCAACCACGAAGGCTGACTCAGGTTCCAGATTCACACATTACTTTCTTCCGTTTGCCCAGGTTTATTACATTTAGGGTCTGGCTTTCTGACCACCTCCCATCTGGAATGTGTCCCCACCCACAGGTGGGTTCCCTTCCCTGTGATCTGAGGAATGTTAATCAGCATCTCCCTTCCTCTTCTGAATGTTAACTCAGCAAGTGTCCTCTGACTAAGGAACATGCCCCTCCCAGGATGTGACCTGGGGCAGTGGGATCCTTTTAATCTTAAATTCAAACTGAGACCCAAAAGTCCTACATTTCCCTGTTTTTCTTGAGGGTGATTTCAATCCTGGAATAACAAGCTGTCATTTATTCTAAGGCCCACCCTTTAAGGTTGCTTCTGGGACATGGTTTAGATTCAAAAGTCTCTTATCTCTGACATTTGGGTAATCTCTACCCTTGTGTCTCTAGGGTGGGGATATCTAAGGAGTCAAGGTCTGTTTGCTCTTTGGCCTTGTAGAACAGCAGGTGATCTTTCACTTGAGGGGTAGCCTGAAAAGTCATTTCTGAGGAAAGGGGGTGAGTCAAGAGCTGGAGTATAAAGGTAGTTTGGGTCCCACACAAGAGGGGCATTCTGGGTTTGGAACAGAGATGGGACAAGGGACAACCCCCAGCCAACACCAGTTTCTGAGGGCAATTTAGTTAAGATCCTCTTTTTAGGGTTTCTGTGCATTCTTTTTACCTGCTCTGAGCTCTCGGACAGTACAAACAATGGAGCTTCCAATAGTCCCCAATATTCTGACAATTTCTGACTTTCCTTAGAAACAAAAGCAAGATTGTTTTCTGATCTAATTATCTCTGGCACTCAAAACTTTGGGAAGATTTCTTCTAAAATCTTACTATCTCTCTGGCCCCAAACCTGAGGTTCATTATACACCTTAGATCTCTGGACTGCTTGGATGTGCTTATTTTTCAAGAGTCTATCTGTGCCTTTAGCCTAGTCAGTCTTTTTGTTTGTTTGTTTGTTTTCTAGGGAGTATAGTTTTTCTCTTCTGGTGTGCACCATTGCCCCGTTTTTATCTAGGTAATAGTTGGCAGAATGGCTAGCAATCTGGGTCCTTTCTTTTTCTGTGTGTTTTAATTGAGGCCATCCCTTAATCTAGTCTCAATTTCCAGTGAATGTCTCTTGTAGGCCATAACTGGGACAGGCTCTTGTATAGCCATTTTTAAGTCACTTGATCTGTCTGGTTATTGCCTAGGGTCACTGAGTCTCCCTCCCTTCTGGTGTCCTGGGCAATGAATACTCCACCAGTTGCTGGCTTCATCAGAGCATCCAAGGAGATCTAAGATTTCTTCTAATGTGAGCAGTCCTCTCTCCTTGGTATCATAGCCCTGTGGACATGGGCTGTGGCAAAGGCATACCTGTTGTCCATGTAGATGTTGATTTTCTTGGTGGCCCCAAGTTCTAAGGCTGCTTTCTGTGCCAATGAGCTCATGGGTGGAGAGTAGAAGTTCAGCCCAGGTGACATTTGTGCAGTCCACCACAGCAGCACTGGTTTGTCTCTGACTAGCCTGGAGAAAACTGCTCCCTTCTTGTAAAGCAGGTTGTCTTGGCTCCCGGCATGAGTCAGTAGGAGAAGTGTTTCCTCTACCCGTGGGTTCTCCTTTTGGGCCAGTTAGTTGCAGCCCATCGAGTAGGAGTATATCTGGGCCTCCATCCTGAGGAGTAAGTCTCGACCCAACAGAGGGTAAGGACAGTCTGGGATGACCATAATTGAATGGGATACCCAGTCCATTTCTTGGTTCACCAATTTTCAGGTAGTCCATGAATATATTTTGGTATCAGTGGCTCTTTGGAACCAAGATCTTTTCTTGGAAATGGGGCCATCGTCTTGGAGGAGAACCAAATGTTGAGGCTCTGTGTCCACCAAGAGTTGGGTGGGTCCATGCCCCGTCTACCCCTGTTGGGAGCTGACTTTTAGCAGAAAGTGGCTATCAGCTTTGCAGCCATCTTGAGCCATATACCCTGACACGACACTTGTTTTACATCAGCCTACAACAGCTGAGCACATTCTGATAACATCTTGGTTTAGATACCCTGGGTGTGTAAGACTAAAGGTGTGTGACTAAAGGTGTGACTTAGAGATCAGATTTAGAGACAAGACCTAAGGGCATGACTTAAAGGCGTGACCTAAAGGCAGGGATTAGAAGTGAGACATATAAAAGGCAGAGACAGACAGAAGAAATAGAGGAATACAACTAGGAACTAGAATGAGTACAACTAAGAACTAGGAACTAGGAACTCAAGACTTGGGACTTGGACTAGAAGAGAGACTGAAGAATAAACAGGATTGAATCGCACTCTGGTCTCCATTCTTCGAGACCGTCCCTCACTCTCTCTCTCTTGCTGAACCCTGACCCACAGACTGGAGCGACAGCTTGGGCTGGGAAACAGTGGCTGCCAAGCATGGAGTGGAGAGGGCCTCAACATTTTTGGCCGCCCAAAGTGGGGCAGCTTGGCCTCAACATTTTTGCCGCCCAAACGTGGGCTAGTGTGGTTCCTGACATTTTTGCCGCCCAAACATGGGCTAGTGCAGTTCTCAACATACCCCAATCACTGTCTTCACACAGAGCTAATACCTTCACCATTTGGGGGTGTTTTCCTCAAGGCCTGAGATTTCCTGACCCTGGATTCTATTTGTTAGGGCACTCTCAGGCTCAGCAACTGGCTCCTTTACTTGCAATGTGCACACTGGTCTTTTTCAAGGAGTTTCTATCTCCCTTTGATTGGAGTCTCTTTTTTCTACCTTCTCTTAACTACTATAGCCAAGATTTTCTGTAATTCCTTTCCTGTCACCTTTCTTTTTCCTCATCTCTCCTTTTATCTTCTTTCTTTTTCTTTCTCTGTTCTTTTTCTTTCTCCCTGATATGGTAGACTTCCTCAGCAACTCACACTAAACCTTTTAATGACTTATCTTGTAGTCCATCTAACCTCTGAAGCTTTTTTCTGGTATCTAATAGCCTTGTCTATACTGACAGAATGTCTCTGTAAGCTATTCTAGAAAAGCTGTGAGCAACTCATCTGATCCCTGCTTAACCTCACGTGCCTTGGTCAAAATTAGTGGGGTCTCATGTAGCTCTCTCAAGATCTGCCAATAGAATCTGGTGTAGGCTTTCAGGTGCCCCTTACCTTCTGCCACATGAAGATCTCAGTCAGATCTGGTCAGAAGTAACCCACTTTTGACCACGGCCTGGTCAATTGACATGGTCCCCATGTCTGAGGGAACATTCTTTCTTTTTGGTATCTTCTCTTGCTCTTTAGTCTTAAAGAGCACTCCTGACAGCCAAAACCTACAAGGGTCTTGGGGAAGAAAGGCTTTTATGTGGGTGGGAAGATTGTTTTTCTGCTAGATTCATCTAGGTAACTATATTGGGCACTTGGTCTGGGTGCCATATGTCTTGTGTATTCCTAAGGGTAATGCCACACTTCCCGAACAATGATGTCTATGTCCATCATCCCCAAGTCTCTGGTGTCCAACATTCTACTCTCTGTCTCTATGGATTTGGCTGATTTAGGGATTGTTCATGAGTAGGATCATGACCTAGGCATGGTGGTGCAATCTAGTAAGCCCATCACTGTGAAGGCTGAGATAGCAGGATTTCTGTGCATTTAAGACCAGCCTGGACTACACAGTAAGTTCCAGACTGGCCTGTACTGTACTGTATTGTACAGTATGTGACCCCTTCTAAGGAAAACTACTTGAAATGATACAGAAGTTATCCTTTGTATCTTTATGGAAAGTCTAAAAGCATAAATACTTAAATCTAGTCTTAGGCCAGTCACATGATAATGTCAGAGGGTGACCCTCAAACCCTGCTGGTATCATTAAATGCTCCCAGTGAGTCCAATGGGCATCCATGGAAACAAATGGGTTGGAGAGTTTGAGTCACATTTACTTCCAGTGAGTCCTCCCAGTTAAAAGCTTGCCTGAGCACCTGCTAACAGGTGCCTGAACTCTCTTATCTGTGGTTGATCCTTCCCCATATTTAAGCATTTGTTACAGCAATGTGATTGTGCTTTGACTCTGCAATGTCTTCACAGGCTGTGATTTAAACCACTGCTCCATGGTTGCTATCTGAAGGGACTGTGGAACCTAATTGTTTACCTACCCTACAAAAGTAAGGGGATATTGGGAGCCGCGTGAGCATGACAACATTCGCCATTATAAGATGGCGCAGGCATCCTGTCCTCCCACTAGTAAACAACTGACTGCGCAGGTGCAAAAGGCAAAAAGCGCGCCAAAGTCACTGCCCATCCTGGGGCGTATTATGGGTAATGAGTGAACAGCCAATCAGAAGTGAACACGTCACTCTAGGGTGTATATAAGCAGTGCCTTTTCCAGGCTTTGGGTCTTTCCGCTTCTGCATATACAAGAATAAAGCCTCGCTGTAGTAACCACCTGAACACCGCCTCACGTGTCTCTTCCGCAGGTGAAGGGGACACGGAGGGGCACGGAACATCTGGTGCCGAACCCGGATCTTCAAGGCGCAGCAGAGACCCCCCAAGTTTTGGGGTGGGTTAAAAGACTACAGGAACGAGGTACATCTCTGAGAGATATGCCTGGGGTGGAAGCCTTCATTGCGAGCGGACTTTCACTCACCGCCGCCGCTCCACTAGCTAGCCTTTTGTTTGCATTGCTTTTGCTTTCAGCTATTAGTGCAAGTCAAGAGGTTTCAGAAGAGGGCCACCCTAGCATACCAGAACCAGAGCGTGTTAGCCGGCATCAGGCCAAGGAGCCTGGGGATCAGGCCAAGGATCCTGGAGAAAAAGATCAGGCCAAGGAGCCTGGAAAGGGGAAGCAGGCAAGAAGGCCTGGACAAAAGAAGCAGATCCAGGAGTCTGGTAAAAAGAGAGAGTACTCAAAAGAAACAAGGGCTACTGCAGAGCCTGTTAAGGTTAAGGACCCTCCACTGGCTGGTGGAGAGAGAGTGGAGGACAAAAGGACCCCACTTTATGGCAGAATCTTTGGGGAACCAGAGCAAGCAATGCCAGTGATAGAACAGATGATCTTTGAAAATGCCACAGCTGAATGCTGTGCAGCCATTGTCCCTTGTAGGAACAAGGGGCTACAAGACTGGCTGAGAGCCTGTTGCGGCCTGGGAGGCCTCCTCACTAAGGCAGGACTTGCTTCGGCCCTTCTCCAAGGTCAGGGACTCGATAGGCCCCCGCCATGGCCAGGGAGGGGAGCTGTTTGTGTTTATTCCACAGGTGAAGACAATTCAAATTGGGTCCCTACACGGCTGGTGCAGATTGTGAAGAATGAAGCTAGATTGCAAGATGACGGCTCTGATTCTCCTGATACTGATGTTCGATTTGGGGATAAGTATACTACTATGGGCCATAGTTAGATCTTGGCCTGTTCCCATGCCAGTACATTCAAATTCTGCAGTGCTGCTATTGTTTACAGCTATTGAGTGTTACTTGGTTGCCCTGTTTCACAGCACACCTGCCAGCAGCCTGAGTTATACAATGCTACAAGTTTTCCATTAAATTTTACACTTTGTTTTGTGGCAGCAAAACTTTATAACATAAAAGTAATCTACTTGGTGTTGATTTTAGAGAAATAGATTGCTTACATCGTTAAAGATTGGTTTTGTTTCTCAAAAATATGGGTATACTCTAATATTACAAAAGACGCTTAAAAACATAGTTAAACTGCCAATATTCCATTGGCTACAGTTGGTAGTTCAACCGAGAGTTTGAAAATTTTTGATCTGCCTATGTTTATAGAGAAAAGATACAACACGTGTCTTTTAAAGTTTACAGTTTAAATTTAAGGTTAAAGTAAAGTTAAAGTCAAAATCGCACAGTTCAGGCCTAGCCAAGCCTCAGAGAGCAGGCTGGAGGGAGGTTAAGCACATTTACATTTGAATTAAGACAATGCAGACTGAGCTGCAGAAGCCCAGGTGCTAAGCATCCCTTTTGTTCTGGGTCTTCACTACCAGGTCCTAGAAATGTGTTTACTGGAATTCATCTTTTATCTTCATTGTTTCTTGTGAGAAGAGTGGTAAATCTAAGACCCAAAGACATTACAACAGTCTGTGGGCTAAAAGTTATGATTATGTTGGAGACATTAAATTATTCCTACTTCCCTCCATGAGTATAACTGTACCTGCTGATAAAATATTGTTCAAATGTTGTTTTAATTCCTTTATATTCAAAGTTGTTAAAAATGAGATGCTTTGGATTCCTCTAATATATGTAACAATTATTAGAGAATAAGGTTGGCTTCTATCCGATATATTCATTGGACTAAAAAAGATTGGTTATTAAATTAATCCAAAATAAAGTTTCAAATTTAAGATTTATACAGCCTAACTGCCTACTCCCAGCTGCCATTTCAGTATATGCTTATAGAATTATTATAGATATAAAGATGTTTTTATACCATCCCTTTACTTTTCTGGTAAAGGTGAGAGGTTTACAGTCAGTAAATTTATTCATAATTTTTAAGAGCCCATGAAGCGATATTTGTTAGAAATAATTGCTTCAGAAAATGGTTGTTTTACATTATATATATATATATATTATATATAATATATATATAATATATATATTTGTTGCTTTAATACAAAAGATTAAGAGGTTAAATCTTTTAGTGTATATTATTCATTGTGTGATACTTTATATAGTGGATTTCTCTAAAGAAGTTTTTTCTGCAAGCCTTTGCTCCAATATAACAAGCTTTAAAAAAAATTTTTTTAGAGTACTTGTTGCTCCAGAAAGGATTCGAAGACAGTGTCTTTCAATATTTGAGACCTCAGTTATATCCTAATCAGACTGTGACACAGAAAATTGTAATAAAATAGATAGTAGGGGCTGAAGAGGTGGCTCAGTGGTTAAGAGCACTGACTGCTCTTCCAGAGGTCCTGAGTTCAATTCCCAACAACCACATGGTGGCTCACAACCATTTGTGGTGGGGATCTAACACCATCTTCTGGCTTGTGAATGTACATGCCAAAAAGAAAATGGTTTACTTTTAATCTTGATTTGCTCTTAGTGATTTTTTAAAAATTGTTTAGAGATATTAATTGGCTAAAAACCTCATCTTAAGCTTACCATAGGAGGATTTAAACCTCTGTTTGATATTTTCAAAGGGATGCAAGTCCTAATTCCCCTAGACAATTAACTAATAAAAGATAGATATCTTTGCTGAAAATAAAGTAAGCTGTTAGTTATCAACAGATAAATTATATAGACTATAATAAATTGTTGGCTGTTTGTGTTTATTACTACTCATATGTCCACACAGCCCTTTGACAAAAGAAACCATTAATATGGATTTGTCTTTCTTCATTTACAATAAAGTTTATATGATAAAATCCTAAAAACATTTTAGATAAAAGGTTTATTCTTTATTCCACATAACAATTAAATTGGTTATTGAATTATTAAATTTGGCCTATTACATGACAAACATTTTAGACAAATTTGATAATCATATGTTACAGTTTTTCTCTATACTGCTTTTATATTTCTTAAAAATTTTACTATGCATGCAGACCATAGAAAAGATGTTTGCTATATTTACTATATTTACAGATGCCTCATCTATTGAGAAGACAGTATATGTAATTAAATCATATGTGTATTTTCTTGAGTTTACCCTGCTTCAACACAATAAATTATGTTCTTGTAGCCACTGTTTAGACTGTCAAAAAAGGTGTATCTTGCCTTTGTCTTGTTGAATGGTATATTTCATGAAGTACAAAATGTTTCAGCTACACGATCTATATATATCTCTAGCCATTTGAATAACATTAAAATTAATAAGGTGTTTAGGAATGCATCTGCACAACCAGTGTCGGTGTGTGTGGAACTCCCCATTTTTCTTATGTTTTATCCAACTTTCAAAATAATTCTGATTATGTTGGATTGTAGGAATGTTGCATGCCTTTTGGCACAATGCTGGAATGGATCACTAGACCTAGCCTTGGTTGTGCACGTGCCTACCTTTGTGCCCATCCCAGTAGAAGCTGATCCTGAAAACTTTCCCTACTATATC